>NC_083362.1:6007500-6102500 GCF_030254825.1 Meriones unguiculatus | reverse complement strand
GCTTCAGCTGGCTCCTGTGTGTGTGGAGAGCGGGGGAGGGGGTGGAGGCCGTTTGCTGTCTTCCTGTGTTATGACAGGTGGCCCGGCGCGGGGTTTCTTAGGCTCGGGATGAGAGGCACATCCATCACTTACCAATGTCATCCCAACTCATCTTGCTCGCCGGCCCGCCACTGCGCATGTTGTTTTCTTCTTTGCATGTATACTTGCTTGTGCTTACGTGTGGGCACACGTGTGCCACGACACACATGCGGAGGCCAGAGGACAACCTCGGTTGCCTTGTGTGAGACAGGGTTTCTTGCTATGGGAGTGCTGATAATTACAGACCTATGCGGCTGCACCCGGCTCTAGGTGGGTTCTGGGAATCTGAACTCAGGTCCTCATGCCTGCAAGGCGGGTGCTTTACCCACTGAGCCATCTCCCCGGCCTTGGTATATATGTGAAATCCCCATTTGGTTTGCTTAAGCGGCTGCTTTGATTTTCTGCTCCCTCCCCCCTGCCCCCACCCCCACGCCACTGCATATCACACCCACGGCAACCAGCGACAACGGTAGTGCCAACCACAGGGAGAATAATAGTCTTCCAGGCACAGCATGTGCACCCCCAAACTCCTTCCCCGTGAAACACAGGGGTTCAGAATCAGGTTTGGAGCTGTCCTGGCCACCCACGCTCCGGTGAGAATTATGAGGCTCTCAGAACATGCAGCCTGCAGGCCGCCTCCTTCATTCATTCACACTGCCTGGCATTGTCTGCTGTCGCTTGCATTCATTCACTGCCTAGCATCTGCAGGGCACCTCCTTCATTCATTCACTCGACCACTGGCCAGACATTTGCAGAATGCAGCAAGCATACAAACAGGGAGTCCCATGCTGTCCGCCCTGATATTTTATTTTATTTTTCTGAGCCAGGATCTTGTTGTGTAGCCCAGGCTAACCTGGAAATCTCTAGCTACTTGCCTCAGCTTTCCAAAGAGCTGGGGTGACAGTTCTGTGCTACTGTGCCCTGCTAACTAACTCTCTTTCCTGATGTCGCTACACCAATTTTTTTCTGCTACTTATATGCACAATTTTCTCTTAAACTTGAATTGTTTTTATAGCCCCAACCTGAAGCTCTGCTGTCAGATAAAGTAACACGAGCCACCTGTGGCCACTTTGTTTTAAACAGAAATAACTGAATTAGATAAAAGGAGTGAATCTGCTTCTCAGCTCCCTTGGCGACATTTTCAGGGCACAGGATGCTTGTGGCTGGTGGGTTCTATTCTGCACAGCAGGGATCTGGAATGTTTTCGTCTTCACAGACCCACTCTTGGAGAGAGCACAGGCATTAAAATGTACAAGGTAAAGCCCAATGCGGTAGTTTGCACCTGTAACCCCGGCCTTCGGGAGTCTAAGGCAGGAGGATTGCCCTTTGGAGGTAAGCCTGGGCTGCACAGTGAGACCTTGTCTCAAAAAGGCAAGAGCTGGGCCCCACGTATATTAGACGGGGTCTCCACAACTGAGCTCCATTTCCAAGCCAATAATAAAAGCATTTAAATAAAGGTGATTTTTTTTTCTTTGCTAATATGATTGGATCTTGGGAATGAAGCAGCTCTGCCTGGAGTTCTAAGTCTCTCTGGTTGCTGGTGTGAAGAACAGGAGTGGTTTTCTGACGCCCAGGTCAGATCGGAAGTGACCTATGCACGCCCTGGCATTCACAGACCCCACGTGTGCGCTTCTTCTGGAATTGACTTGGGCTTTGAGTGAGCGCTGCTGACGGGCTGAGGGGGGAGGAGGGCAGGGCTCCATCCCTGTGGTTCTTGGAACCTTCTCAGGAGAGGGCCCTGCGATACTCATGGCATCCAGGATAAGAGCCTGCCGCAGCGGTTACCTGTCTTCTGTGTGTGTGTGTGTGAGAGAGAGAAAGAGAGAGAGAGAGAGAGAGAGAGAGACTGAGAGCATGTTTTCTTCCTGCCATGTTTTTTCCTTCTGATGCAGGCCTTTGTCCTTCGTTTCTCCGTGGCTGTGCTGAGTACGCAGGTTTCCTGGCTGCCACTGACCGCTGGACCGCTGCTCTCCACCTCCCCCTTCACGGCGGGAGTGCTGGGATTACGGGTTTGAACCACCACATCCATCTTTGTTTGTTTTTAAGGTGGGTTCCAGAGATCTAGCTCAGGTGGTCAGGCCTACACAGCAAACACTCTGGCCCTCCGAATCACCACGCCAGCTCTGTCTCAACCGTTCTTAACCGCCGGTCTCAGCCGCATTAAGCACTGCGCTGCTGCTTGCTTCCAGAACTTTCTATCTTCCCGACAGGAAACTTTGCAGTCATCAACCTCAGCCTTTGGCTCCCATCTCTCTCCTCCACACCTCTCCCTTATTCCGTAGCTGGGGCTGGTCTCTTAGTCCTTCAGCTTCTGCCTCCCAAGGACTGGGATCACAAGCAGCACTACCACACCCAGCCTAATTTATCTCCCTACGATTCTAGCCACCCTGGGACCCTCAGAGAAGCGGAATCACTCGGTGTTTGCAGCTGGCTGTGTGTGTTGTAGTTTCTTGTCAGGACTGCCTGCCTTTGTAAAGCCGGGTGACAGTCTACCGAGGTCCTGTGTGCAGCCATCTTTGGTTTGGAGCAGTAGGCACGCGGCCCGGAGAAGCTCTTCCTGGACTTCTCATGTTAGCTGACAATAGTGTCCAGGATTACTGGCAGGCTTGTGCTAGTGAAGGCTGTCACGCCCCCGGTGACTCCCAGTACTCAAGGACCCTGGAATAGCTTTATCTGTACCAGGGACAGCTGGTCCTCTCTAACTTGTAACGCCCTCCACGGGGTGTTCAAGCGAAGCTATCTGTGCTTGCAACGTGATCTCTGGCCCGCCCTATTGTCCCTGTCCTCTCTCTTCTTCTCCTCCTCCTCTTCTTTTTGAGACAGCTCTGATAAATCTCAGGCTAGCCAAATACTCATCAGCCGAATATAGCTGAGGATGACCTTGAGATCTTGATCTCATCCTCCTGCTTCCACACAACCCCGGCCCCCCGTCATGAGTTCTGAGGTTTTTTGTGTTTGGAAATCAAGGCTTCCTGCATCCTGGGCAAACCCTTTACTGCCAAGCTATCACTACCCCACTTTTCACTTAAAAAATATCCCCCTCTCTTTCCACCTCCCTTCTTCCTTCCTTCCCTCCCTCCCCTTCTCCCTGTCTTTATCTCTCTCATTCCCTCTCTGTCTCACTGTGTGTGTGTGCGTGTGTGTGTGTGTGTGTGCGCGCGCGCGCACAGGAGGTGTGGGTGAAAGCATGCTGCTTTGTGTATGTGATAGCTTTGGGGAGGACCTCTCTTGGTTTCTGCCACACTTCACACTCTAGTCAGCCTTGACGTGTTTAGAACAGGCCCTACTTTATTCATATTTACTCTGGTGTGTGTGTGTGTGTGTGTGTATGTGTGTGTGTGTGTGTGTACATGTGTATGTCGGCCTTCACGTGGAGATCATATTTTACCATGAGTGTGGTAAGCACAGGGGCTGCCGAACCTGTGGAGCCATGGTAGCTCTTTTCTGTCCACTTTATCTCAGATTTCTCCTGAAACCAAACAGCCAGTGTCCCAGGCTGAGGGTCAGACCTCTGCAGCCCCGGGACTCAGACCTGAGGGCAGATTCTTTCAGTCAGAGAGCAGCGCCATGGGGCAAGAGGGCAAGCGGGGAGGTCAGGGCCCATGGAGGTTCTGCAGTCTGGATGTTAATAATTACCAATAATTACTTCTTTGGTCGATGTCTGTAGCTGGTGTTGGGGCAAGAGAAGGAGGGGGGAGAGGTTGTGTTGGATTATCAGTTGTCTGACCTGGAGGGGCAGCATGAAGAAGGCATCTACAGGAGGCTGGAGAGATGGCTCGGTGGCTAAGAGTGCACACAGCTCCTCCAGAGTACCTGAGTTCAGTGTCCAGCACCTATGTGAGGCCACCCACAATTCCAGCTCCAGGGAATCTGGTGCCCTCGTCGGGACTCTGGAGACACTGGTGTCCACTTTTCTTCAAATACACATATAATTTAATGATGGTGATGATGATGATGATGGTGACCTTCATGGCTCAGCAGATGAAGGTACTTGCTACCAAGCCTAATGACCCCGGTTCCATCCCTGGTGTCCATATGGTTGGAAGGAGATAGTCAAGTCCTGCAAGCTGTCCTCTGAATTCCATACATGTGCCAAGGCACAGGCAGCCCCTCCACAAATAAGTAAGGAAGTAGATGTAATAAAATGTTAAGTTAAAAAGCACTGGCTCTTGGGGTTGGGAAATGATTTACTGGTAAAGCGCTTGTCAGACATAAGGACCTGAGTTCAGATCCCAGCACCCATGTAAAAGCCAGGTGTGACCCGTATCTGTAACTTCCCGCAGGGGTGGGGCAGAGACAGGAGGATTCTGGAGGCTTGCTGGCCAGCCAGCCTAGCTGAAACAGCGAGCGTCAGGTTCAGGGAGAGACTCTGCCTCAAAAAATAAGATGGAGGCTGGGTGAGGTGTCGCACGCCTTTAATCCCAGCGCTCAGGAGGCAGGGGCAGGCGGATCTCTGTGAGTTCGAGGCCAGCCTGGTCTACAGAGTGAGTCCAGGACAGCCAAGGCTACACAGAGAAACAAACAAACAAACAAAACACCCAGACATGGTGGCATGTGCTCATAATACCAGCGCTGGCGAGGTGGATGTTCCCTGGACAGCCAGGCTAGCCTACTCAGGTGAGCACCAGTTAGTGGGAGGACCCGAGGAGCAAGACTGGAGGTTCACATCTCACATCCACACACACGGACACATGTGTGTCTGCACACTTGTGTGCACCCTCACACATGAACTTCACACACACACAGACATACACACACATGCACACACAACGTTCAACACCTTCTTTCTGAACAATAGGCTTATTAATCAGGTTTACTAGAATGTAAAAAGATCTATCTGTCTATCTATCTACCTATCTGTTTTCTAGACAGGGTCTTACTATGTAGCTCTGGCTGTCTTGGAACGTACCGAGGAGATCAGGTTGGCCTCAAACTCACAGAGCTCTGCTTGCCTCTGCAAGTATTGGGATTGAAGGCACACACACCCCAATCCCGGCTAAGATTATTTGTTTTTAATTGTGCATGTGTGTGTGTGTTTCTGTGTGTCCTTGGTGCTGGGATTCAGGTCCCCCCAAGACAAGTCCCTGCCCTCCTGGAGTTCGTGTCAGCACTGACGTGTGGCAATCTGAGCAGAGACGTGTGGCCAGGTGAGGCAGGAAAGCATGGGTGTGACAGAGCTGGGGGTGATGCCTTCAGAGGCTGCAGCGGGGTTCGAAGAAAGGCCGAAGCGGTATGCAGTAGGTGCTGACTAGTTGCAGGCTGGTTTAGAGGGTAGCTGGCCGCGCTGGTGGGGCTGTCAGGCCGCACCGGCCATAGTGTGCTCATCCTCCCTCGTTGCTTCCCTCCTTCCTTGCTTTCCTCCTCCCTCCTTGCTTCCCTCCACGTCTTCAACATTGCCTCAGCTCAAGCTGGCTTTGCTCTCCCTGTGTAGCCCAGGCAGTCCTCAGCCCCACAACACTCCTGCCTCAGCGTCTGAGTGTTGTGACGAGAGGCCTGTGCCACCGTGTCTAAGCTTTCTTCCTTTTCCCCTGGTGTGTGTGTGTGTGTGTGTGTGTGTGTGTGTGTGTACACAGAGGCCAGAGGTGAACTTCTGCTGTTATTCGTCAGGCACCATCTACCTTTATTTTCAGACAGGGTCTCTCACTGGCCCAGAACTTGCCAAGTAGGCTAGGCTGCCTGGCCAGTGAGCCCCAGGGATCTGCCCAGAATCGCCCCCTTGGCGCTGCGATCACAGATGTGCACAGCCACCTCTGGCTTTCCTTTACACGGGTTCAGGGAATTGAACTCAGGTCTCTGTGTTTGCATGGCAAGCGCCTCACCACCCGGGCCACCTCCCCAGGCTCCTTTTACAAGTATTTTTACTTTAAGTTATGTGTATGTAGGAAGATGCCCATGTCCACACGTGGCATTGCACGTGAAGGCCAGGGGTATCAGATCTCCTGGAGCTGGGATTACAGACAGTTGTAAACTGCCCGGTAAGGGTGCTGGGACCTGAACTCACTCTTAACACTGAGCTACCAGCCTTGGTTTTTTTCTTTTCTTTTTTTTTTTTTAAAGACTTGATCTTAGATTGTAGTCCCAGCTGCCTAGGACTCACTAGTAAGCCAGTGTGGTCTTGGCTTTTTGTTTCTTGAGACAGGTCATTCGGCCTCATGTGTTTGGACAGACTGTCATGGTGGGAGGGTGTGGAGGAGAGCCATTCACAGGAAGTGGAGAGAGGGAGACAGGAAGTGAGCAGGGATGATCGGCTCTGCAGGACCCACTCCCAGTGACCTACTTTCCCCACCTCCTAAACTCCCATCATCTCTCAGAATAGCAGGCCATCTGGAGACAACACACTCAACACGTGAGCCTGTGGGGACAAATCACATTCGATTCATAATGGAGTCTGTAGAATGCAATATCATCTTTAAATTGTCTTAGTCTGCTTGGGCAGCTATTCCAAAATGCCAAAGACTGAACAGCCAGCGAACATCTGTTTCTGGGATGTCTTCCCTGGGGAAGAGTGAGCAGTGCCACCCCTTCCTCATAAGGTCCCAGGGGCGAACCACAGCAGGCTCCCATCTGAGTTCTCTCCGTGTGTGGGGTGCAACCAAAGTCTCCCCCCCTCCCCGAGAACCTTCACCCAGCATGGACGGTGGCTTTTTCTTTGGAAAAAGCTGCGTAGATGGAATCTTTCAGTTAGCACCCTAACTTGTGTACCCTAACGCCTCCCAGGACACAGCAGCCAGGAGTTAGGGCAGGATGGCATATGAATGGCTGTGAGGAGCAGCTGGAAGCTCAGGTGAGTGGCCAGTGCCCCTTCTGTGAGGGCCCAGTCAGGATGGGCACAGCTCATCTGATGAAGGCGGCAGCTGTTTGCTGAGGGCCAATTTTGACAACAGAAGTTCAGGTCACAGGTGGTGTCCTGTTCCAGGGACTCTGAATTTGGGATCAAACTCCCAGCGTGGCCAGTGTTTTCTAGATTTCCAGTGTCCCAACATCCCTGTGCCCTCAGGTAGCGTCAGGAGGACTCTCCTCTGGCTGCCATCATATCCAGCTTGTACCACATGGATTTGGCACGGGGGACATGAGCTTGCACTCCACTCACCTAATTTTACCATTTGACTCAAAGGCCATGCCCTCTGTCTTTTCCAGGAGGGTTGCTGGGTCCCAGGATCTTGTCTATGATTAGGCCTTGATAGCACATTGGTGCCTCTTTGCTCAGAACTCCTCCTCAGCCCCTTCCCCTGCTCCTCGCAGCCCTTCAGTGCTTTCCGGTAGCACCCAGACCAGTTGGAATTGTGGGGTAGTTTCTCTGGATTCCAGCAAGGCTCTGCTTCTCTCTCTCTCTCCCTCTCTCTCTTTCCCTCTCTGTGTGTATGTATGTTCATGTGTGCGCAGGCCTGAGGTCAATGTGTGGCGTCTTCCACTCCACCTTATTTTTGAGGGAGGGTCTCTCACTGAACTTTGAGCCTCAAGCTCACTGATTTGGTTGGACCTGTTGGCCAGCAGGCTTCAGGGATCCCCCATCTCGATGCCCCTTCTCCCCACCTCAGCTAGGGTTACAGGTTTGTTCTGCCACACCCAGCTTTTACATGTGTGCTAGGGGGTTTAAGCTCAGAGCTTCAGGCTTCTGTGACAAGCACTTTAGTCCCATCTTTCTAGTCCCTGTTTTCCACACAGAGATTCAGGAAGCCCAGGCTGGTTTTGAACTTTCCTTGTAGCTCAGGGTGACCTTGGGCTCCGATCCTTCCGCCTTCATTTCCTGAATGCTGGGATTATAGGTGTGTGCAGCTATACTCAGTGATCTATCTATCTAGTTTTCTATCTACCTGATCTCCTGTGTCTGAGTTTGTCAGCCGAGGCTGGCCTTGAATTTCCATGACAGCTACCGGAATGCCTGGAGTAGCCCAGGCTGGCCTCAGACACTCCATTCAGCTGAGCATGCCTGCTGATTCTTCTGCCTTGGTCTCCAGAGTGTTGAGACTATACAGGCAGGCATTGCGACACCCAACTTCTTATTTTTAATGAATTCATATTTAATTAGCTACGTGGCTGGTGGCTCCAGAACAGCACAGATGTGCTACCCGGGGCTTAATGGTATTCACAATTGATATTTTTTAGAAGAAAAGCAGAGGGCATGATGCATTTCACACACAGCTCAACAGGAGGCAGAGACGTCAATGCTTCCAGCTACACTGCATTGATCGGTAGAGATAATGGTCAGCTCTTTTTGACTATCCCGTTGCCTGGCAACCTCATATCCACTGGTCCCTCTGGCCATTAGTTATCAAGATGAGAATCAATTCTTTCAGTCATTAGGGCGTCACAGTTTTCTGATTACCTCTTCCAATATTTTCTTGTAATAAAGAGAACCTTGCCTGCTGCCCAAGCTGCTGCCTCCCGTACCCAAGGCTCTCTCATTGAGTATTCCAAAATGGCTGGAGCCAAGATAGCGCCAAGACTGCATTTCTAAGACAGGTCTCAGAGGGAAGCAAATCGATTAGAATGCGTTTGGATCATTTAGATGTGGGGTACTGCAGCTCTGTGAGCCCCTGGGAGGAAGGGGGGAGGGAAGGAAGGGAAGAGAGAGAGGGAGAGAGCACAAGAGAGTGAGAGAGCAGGAAAGAGCGAGAGAGCAGGAAAGAGCGAGAGAGCGCTAGAGAGAGCACAAGAGAGTGAGAGAGAGAGAGCAGGAGAGAACAGGAGAGAGCAAGAGAGAGCAGGAGAGAGTGAGAGAGAGCAGTTTGTTCCAGAATGTGTGAGTCTCTGAGGGAATCCATCTGTGGCTACTTCACTTGGGAGCCAGTGCTTGGATTCTGCATGTGGGGGATGGAATTGAACTGAAAACAAGCTGTAGCGTGTACCAGAAAACTCTTCAACGCTGGAACTTTAGAACTTTGTTATTTATTTTGTGTGTGTATGTGTGCAGGGGAGCAGCACACGCGTGGAGGTCAGAGGACACTCTCCAGAGCTGTTTCTCGCCTTCTACCGCATGATTCCCAGGACTGAGCTCAAGTTGGCAGTCAAGCCCGGAGGCAAGCTCCTTCATCCTTTTGCTGTTTGAAACAGGGTCTCACTATGCAGCTCAGGCTGGCTTCAAACTACTGGTGTTTCTGCACCAGCCTCTTGAGTGCTGGGATCACAGACAAGCATCACTGTACGTTGTATTAACTACCTTCCTCCCTCCCTTGCTCTCTCTTTCCTTCTAGACCAGGTCTCATGCATTGCAGACTAGTCTTGAACTAGCCATGGAGCTGAGGATGACATTGGACTCCTGTCCTCCCACATTTCTCTCCCCAGTGCTAGGATGGCAGGCACGCAGCACCATGCCCCGTTTTATGTGGTCGTGGTGGGCTCGAGCTATGGCCCTCAAGCATGCTGGCCACCCCTCCACCCACTCATCCACCTCCTCGGCCCTCACCCACATCTCCCACCTGTTCTCAGCTATCCCATGGTTCTCAAAATACCGTGCTGGCGGGGTGTTTGGATCTATGGTTTGAGAACCTGTGCTGTGGCATGAGGTCAGGGTTTTCCGTTGTTGGACTGAACTCTGCAGGGAGCTGGACTGGGGGTCTCTGGAGCAGAGCACTGAGGGCAACTGGGATGGACCATCTCTTTGTCAGGCTGCTGGTATGTGTGGGCTAGGGAGCAGGACTAGCTTGGGACCTAAGCTGTTCCCTAAACAACCTCCCCCAGGCATCCCATTAAATCAACACAGCTATGTTGGAAGTTAGGGGCTAGGCGGTGAATGTTGCTGTCCTGCGCACCTCTGTGTTTCTGTCCTAGATCTACAGCCCCATACTATATTTCCAGGGCCAGGAGAAGCAGGTGAGGGGACTGCCTGTGACATGTTCCTTAGGAGAGCTTAGCAGTTGGAGTTCTACGCTTGAACTTGGGTCTCCTGTGAGCTAGGCAAGCACCCTATTGCTTATTCATGGTTCCAGCCCCTCGATGGGGGATTCTAGGCAGGGGTTCTACCACTGAGCCACACCCCAGCCCCTCACTGGGGGATTCTAACACACACCCAGCCCCTCACTGGGGATTCTAGGCAGGAGCTCTACCACTGAGCCACACCCCAGCCCCTCACTGGGGGATTCTAGGCAGGTGCTCTACCACTGAGCCACACCCCAGCCCCTCACTGGGGGATTCTAGGCAGGTGCTCTACCACTGAGCCACACCCCAGCCCCTCACTGGGGGATTCTAGGCAGGGGCTCTACCACTGAGCCACACCCCAGCCCCTCACTGGGGGATTCTAGGCAGGGGCTCTACCACTGAGCCACACCCCAGCCCCTCACTGGGGGACTCTAGGCAGGGGCTCGAACACTGAGCCACACCTCAGCCCCTCACTGGGGGATTCTAGGCAGGTGTCTACCACTGAGCCACACCCCAGCCCCTCACTGGGGAATTCTAGGCAGGGGCTCTACCACTGAGCCATACCCCAGCCCCTCACTGGGGGATTCTAGGCAGGGGCTCTACCACTGAGCCACACCTCAGTCCCTTTTCCTTTTTATTTTGATACGTTCTCATTAAGTCCTTCTAGCTGATCTTGAACTCACTGTAAATCAGACAGGCCTGGAACTTGCTATCTTCCTGCCTTAGCCTTCCAAGTCGTGGGATGACAGGCCCACACACTCCTAGGTCTGGCTTGCCTGATGATTTTGATGCCAGGAGGAGTCTCGGGAGGCACAAGCCCAAGGTCCCTTTCCCAGAGAAGGAGCCAGGTCACTGTGAGCCTTGTGGGAGGAGCCCTGAATCTATGAATGGACACAAAGAAACTGCGCGGGGCTCAAAAGAGAGGGGAGAGCTGCCTCCCAGGGGCCCGCTTGTTCCTGGCTGTCCTTGGCCTCTGTGGGTCCCACAGACAGAACTCCCATTGTGCTGGAGTCTGGGCAAAACTCTTTAGCCTCTTGTCCAAGGACTCAGGGTCGCCACTGGCAGGCACCAGCCCAGCGGGGGAGGGGCGATGGCTGTAGCAACTTTCTCCTCCTCTTTAGGGGTACAGAATCTCACACCCTGGGGACAAGCCAGGGGGTGAAGGAAACTGCAGAAGGGAGGCCCTCCAGTTCCCCACGCCTCCTCTCTCCCTCTCCACAGGTTCTGACCTCGGTCCAGCAAGGCACTCCCACTCTCGTCTGCAGACTCCAGTCTTCCGCTGGTGAAGCTGATAGGCTCGCACGGGGACTGTGTGCAGGCCTCTCAGCCCGCTGCCCACCTTGTTCCCTCTAGAAGTGGGCCCAGCATTCCCGCCATGGGTTTCCCATCCTTCACTTCCCTTCTCCCATGGGTGGGCATCCAGGGGGTTTCTGACATTGACTTTAGCCAGCTCTGACCCCACCCAGCAGAGAGCCACTGTTTTTTTTTTTTTTTAAAGTTATTCATATCCCCCTCCTCCGTGTGTGTGTGTGTGTGTGTGTGTAAAACAGTGCCACCGGAAGTGAGACATTTTATTTCAGAATAACGAAGCACACAGAGCTCGCAGGGAGGTCAGAGGACAACTTTTGGGAGTTGGCTCTCTTCTATGATATGGGTCCTGGGGTTTGAACTGTGGTCATCAGGCCTGGCTGCAGGCACTTTTGTCTTTTGACTTTTAGTCATCCTGCCTGCCTTCCTACATGTATGATTCTTTCTCCTGTCTGGTCTTGTGTATTGATTCAGAGCCTGGATTTTAGCATTTAAAAATCTCATTAAAGTGCCGTGGATGCGGCTCTGTGGAAGTTAGCATGACGTTCTATCGCTGGTATCAAATCAATCAGTATCAACCAACCAATCAACCAATCACTCAACCAGTCAACCAGTTAATCAGTTAATCAACCAACCAACCAGGCATCCAGTCAGGCTGGGCTGCGGCTCTGTGGTAGAGTGCTTGCCTAGCGTGTCTGAAGCCTGCATCTGATGTCCCTCACTGTTACTGGGTGTGGTGGCACGTGCCTGTAATTCCAATGCAGGCAGCAGGGGATGGAGGATTGCTATGATTTCAAGGACAGCCTGGGCTATCTCTAAAAACACCCTTGTTGCATCTACTCTTTTCCCGGTATAATGAGGTGTGGCTGCCTTTCCTTCACATTTCCTGCTTTTCCAGGCCAGCAGAGTGGCCTTGCCACTCAGAGAGTGTGTGGCTAGCCAGGGTTGGTGGCTTACTCGTAACCCTAGCACCGGGGAGTCTGAAGCAGGAGGACTGGGCATTCATGATTAGCCTGGGTTACATAGTGACATCCCTTTAAAAAATAATAGGAAGATTGTGGTTTTGCTTGTCCCCACCGTGGTGAACCGATGTCTCTGAGTGTCTGTAAAGATGTCATCGTTGGGGCTGGGGAGTTTGTCCTGGGATAAAGTGCTTGCTGTTTAAGTGTGAGGACCTGGGTTTCAGAAACCTCCTTAAGCAATGAGCCAGCGTTGGCAGTGAGTGCGGTAATTCTGGGATGGGCCGGCAGAGCATTGCTGGGGCTCAATAGCCAGCCATCCTAGACTACTCGGGGAATTTTCAGGATGATGAGAGCCTCCATCAAACAAAGTGGGGCCAGGGAGATGGCTTGATGTGCAAGCGTGAGGATCTGAGTGCAGAGAGTCAAAATCCATGTGAAGCTGGACACAGTGGCATGGATCTGTGATCTTGGTGCTTCTATGGCAACCTGGGAGGCTGAGAGAATCCCGGAAGCTTCCAGGCCAGCTGGCCTGGCTGACACCATCATGGACAATGAAGGGAGCCTGTCTCAATCAAGGTGGAAGGCGAGGACCAATGGTGGAGGCTGCATACACACACACACATGATGAATACATTTTTTTTTTTTTAAGAATAAGCTAGAGGGTGCACTGTTTGCTCTGCCACCTTCAGCAGCCTGCTTAGGGGGTGGTGAGATGGGAAGCCTCATGTGCAGAATTACAGAGCGTCCATAACCATTTAGGGACTGTTCCTACACATCTTCTCAGACTTGAAACAAGCATTGCCCTGGCTTGAAACAAGCACTACCCTGCTCTGCTACATTGCTCTGACTTTGCTCACACCTTGACACTTCATCTTTAAACATTCCAACCTACCCTCTCCCGCATGCCCAGAACACCCTCCTCGCTCCTCAGACCCAAACTGCCCCATTGTTCAATACTGAGACCTAATTCCCGGTTACTCCCCCTGCCCCCTCCCCCCCATTTAGAATAATCCTTAAGATCAAACTGTCATTTCTGATCTAGCTGCTGTGATATAAATGTGTACTGCATTTCTTATGTGGCTTTTGAGTCAGTTTGTTTCACTTAGCATAGCTTTTGGGGATGGGGGGGCTGGAGAGGGATTCCAGGATCTTGCTCATGCTAGGCAAGCTCTCGGTGGGCCATACCCTCTGTTCCTAGCGTGGTGTTTTGAGGTTCTCCTGAGCTGTAGACAGTCCATAATTCTCTCTTTTTATTTTGTCTACTGTCTCTGTTTGTATGTCGGGGTACACACATGCCATGGAATTCCGTGTGGTTAGAGGTCAGCTTTATGGGAGCGTGCTCTCTGCCTCCACAGCGTAGGTCCCAGGATTTGAACTCAGGCCGTCAGGTTTGGTAGCAAGCACCTTTAGCTGCTGAGCCATCCCGCCGGCCGCACTCTCTTTTTAATGCTGTGTCTTACACACTCACCGGTCCGTGTGCAGGGCAGCTGTACAAGTGCTCGCGCGCGCTGGCAGAGAGCGACGCCACGTGTCTTCCTCGGTTGCCCTCCATCTTGCTCTTCTGATAGTCAGCTAGACCGGCTGGCCAGGAAGGGGGGTCAGCATTCTGTACTCGTCCTCCAGCGACTGGCCTTGGATTCTGCCTCAGGCTGGGAGCCTGCCAAGGGCTGCAGCCACATGGCCATCAGGGCTTCAAGGTTGTCCGCAGAATGGGAATTCTGTTCTCCAGAGATGGGGGAGCAGTGTTCAGCCTCCGCCTTTATTTTGCCTATCACGGTCCTGCTAGGAGCGGTGCTATCTCATGGGAAACTTCTAACTATCTTTTTGGTTTGTTAGCTTCTTTCTTTTCTTCTTTCGGTTTTTTGAGACAAGCACACTGCCCTGATCTTCTGCAGAAAACTGATAAACTTTTTTGTTTTATTTTGCTTTGTTTTGCTGTGTAGCCCTGGCTGTCCTGAAACTCCCTCTGCAGACCAGGCTGGCCTTAAACTCACAGAGATCTGTCTGCCTCTGCCTCTGGAGTGCTGGGATTAAAGGTGTGCTCTGATAACTCCTGCACATTGGACTCTTGTACATCCATACATTGGACAACTTCCTAGCACTGGAGAGGAAGGAGGGCCAGGGTGTGGCTTGGCGGGAGAGCGCTTTGCTCGGGTTTCGGTTTCTTTTTCTGTTGCTGTGATGAAGTATTCTGACAAGGACAGTATAAGGGAGGAAGGGACTTATTCCATCTCAGGTTCAAGGCTCCTGCTCATCACGGCAGGGGAGTGAAGGCAGCAGAAGCTTGAAGCAGCTGATGACATAGCACCGGCAATCAGGAGAATGGAAAGAGAAGAATGCATGCTGCCATTCACTGGGCCCCGCCCCCTTTTGGAGACAAGGTCCTGGCTGACCTGGAGCTTTCTATGTAGCCCAGGCTGGCCTCCACCTCCCAGAGATGTGCCTGCCTTGGCCTCCCAGAGGGTTAGGATTAAAGGCCTGGCCCCTTTCTCCACTTAAACAGTCTAGGACCCACGTAGGGGATGGGCACCACCCACAGTGGGCAGAGCTTCCCACCTCAGCCAATAAAATTAAGGTAGTCTCCACAAGCATTTCTCACACCATCTCTCAGGTGGCTCTAGATTCTGTCACATCATCAGTTCTCACTAACCACCACACATAGCACACATGCGGCCTTGGGGTCCTTCTCCAGCACTGTAAAAGAAAACGCATTACTTAGAAATAAACACTAAAGAGGCTGTGGAGATGGCTCATTTGGCCCATCCAGTGTAAACATGAGGACTTGAGTACAGTCCTCAGCACTCCCATACAAACAATGTGATATCAACCTCCACATACATGTGCAAGCATGCACACAAAAATAAATAAAACACTTCTTTTTTTTTTATGTAAGTAAGTGCTCTATCTGCATGTACACCTGCATGTCAAAAGAGGGCATCAGACCCCAGTATAGATGGTTGTGAGCCACCATGTGGTTGTTGGGAACTGGACTTAGGACCTCTGGAAGAGCAGTTAGTGCTCTTAACCACAGAGCCACACCCCAGCCCCTCACTGGGGGATTCTAGGCAGGGGCTCTACCACTGAGCCACACCCCAGCCCCTCACTGGGGGATTCTAGGCAGGAGCTCTACCACTGAGCTACACCCCAGCCCCTCACTGGGGAATTCTAGGCAGGGGCTCTACCACTGAGCTACACCCCAGCCCCTCACTGGGGAATTCTAGGCAGGGGCTCTACACTGAGTCATACCCCAGCCCCTCACTGGGGGATTCTAGGCAGGAGCTCTACCACTGAGCCACACCCCAGCCCCTCACTGGGGGATTCTAGGCAGGAGCTCTACCCCTGAGCCACACCCCAGCCCCTCACTGGGGGATTCTAGGCAGGAGCTCTACCCCTGAGCCACACCCCAGCCCCTCACTGGGGGATTCTAGGCAGGGGCTCTACCCCTGAGCCACACCCCAGCCCCTCACTGGGGGATTCTAGGCAGGGGCTCTACCCCTGAGCCACACCCCAGCCCCTCACTGGGGGATTCTAGGCAGGAGCTCTACCCCTGAGCCACACCCCAGCCCCTCACTGGGGGATTCTAGGCAGGAGCTCTACCCCTGAGCCACACCCCAGCCCCTCACTGGGGGATTCTAGGCAGGGGCTCTACACTGAGCCACACCCCCAGCCCCTCACTGGGGGATTCTAGGCAGGGGCTCTACACTGAGCCACACCCCAGCCCCTCACTGGGGAATTCTAGGCAGGGGCTCTACACTGAGTCATACCCCAGCCCCTCACTGGGGGATTCTAGGCAGGAGCTCTACCACTGAGCTACACCCCAGCCCCTCACTGGGGGATTCTAGGCAGGAGCTCTACCCCTGAGCCACACCCCAGCCCCTCACTGGGGGATTCTAGGCAGGGGCTCTACACTGAGCCACACCCCAGCCCCTTATGGGGGCATTTAGACAAGTGCTGTACAACTGAGCTGCATCCTCAGCTCTAAGGTGATTTTTAGGATGGCCCCTTTTTCTTTTGGATACACAAGTTCCTCTTTGACACATTTGCATAGATTGTTTGCTATTCAAAGCACAGTTCCCTTCCACCTAAGGACGTGCTCTGTCTTGATCCATCTGTTGCTTTTCCAAAACAGGATCCCACAAAGCTCAGGTTAACCTTAGACTCCCTGCGTACTTCCAGCTGCCCTGAAGCACTGCCTTGGGGCTACAGGCATGCCCCGTTAAACCCAGCTGCACCAATTGTCCAGTCCATTGTCAAAAAACTCATTCAAACTCCTAAAACCATGTTACAAAATAGGGAGAAATTTTTGTTGTACACAAATTAAAGCTTTAAAAAAAAAAAAAAAGAATATGTTGCCATTTACAATGCTGGTCAAGGGCCTTTTGAAGAAAAGCTCTGGGTCCCAAGGAGTTAAGAGGAAAGTCCTCGGGTCTCCGGGGGTGGTGGGAACGGTTTGTTGGGCCTCTGCCAAAGCATGCTCCCCCACCTTTAAGCCTCTCTTTTTTTCCCCTCTCCATCACCCTCCATTCAATAGCTACAGCCTAAAGGAGAGACAAGGGGGGTTTTGTGGAAAACAGAAATAAATAAATAATGGCCTGCCCCAGGTCTCCACGGCAACCGTGACATCACCCTGGACCCGCATGGCAGGCACCATGGGTGGCTTGCCTGGCGTTAAAGGCACGGGGGTGGGGGGAGGGGAGACGGTGGAGCCTGATGGCAAGTGCAGAACTTTCCCTGCCCCAGGGGATG
Organism: Meriones unguiculatus; assembly: GCF_030254825.1. Classification (NCBI taxonomy): domain Eukaryota; kingdom Metazoa; phylum Chordata; class Mammalia; order Rodentia; family Muridae; genus Meriones; species Meriones unguiculatus. Next base: position 6,085,548 of record NC_083362.1, on the reverse strand, counting down.
ATGGGCTTGTCCACCTGTGGGTCTCTCTACCAGTGTTCACCCACCTTCTGACCAGCTGGTGGCAGCGACAATTGTCACTGCCTCTTGGGGGCTTTGCTAGAGCTGATTAACCTGCCTGCTGTGACATGGGCCAGTGTCCTCTGCCTGCAGGGACGGAGCAGCCAATGCCCAATGCTTGTGCACATATGGTTACTCTCTCACAGTTCTTGGAGGGCTGAGTTCCAGCATGGGGGTGTGGGCAAGGCTGGTTCTCTCCAGCTCTGAGGTTTCCTTCCCTAGGTTCTGGGACCTTTGGTGGCCTGTAGACATGTTGCTTCCATCGCTGCCTCTGTAGCTTTAGGCCGTCTTCTGCTGGCAACCATCTTGTATGACATCCTGCTCTATGTTGTTCTCTGCCCTCTGCAAATTTTTAAAAAATTTTTTTTGTGGTAATGGAGCCTGAACCTTACATATGCTGAACCTCACCCCAGCCCCTCACTGGGGGATTCTAGGCAGGTGCTCTACCACTGAGCCACACCCCAGCCCCTCACTAGGGAGTTCTAGGCAGGTGCTCTACCACTGAGCCACACCCCAGCCCCTCACTGGGGGACTCTAGGCAGGGGCTCTACCACTGAGCCACACCCCAGCCCCTCACTGGGGGATTCTAGGCAGGGGCTCTACCACTGAGCCACACCCAGCCCCTCACTGGGGGATTCTAGGCAGGTACCCTACCACTGAGCCACACCCCAGCCCCTCACTGGGGGACTCTAGGCAGGGGCTCTACCACTGAGCCACACCCAGTCCCTCACTGGGGGATTCTAGGCAGGTACCCTACCACTGAGCCACACCCCAGCCCCTCACTGGGGGATTCTAGGCAAGGGCTCTACCACTGAGCCACACCCCAGCCCCTCACTGGGGGATTCTAGGCAAGGGCTCTACCACTGAGCCACACCCAGCCCCTCACTGGGGGATTCTAGGCAGGTGCTCTACCACTGAGCCACACCCCAGCCCCTCACTGGGGGATTCTAGGATTCTCTGGACCTCATTGTGCTTTGAGTAAGGACCCCACTAAATTTCCCAGGGTTAGTCTCAGCGTCACTTCATATCTCCGTCAGCTCTCAAACTATGACTCTCCTTTCTCAGCCTCCCACGTAGCTTGGATAACAGGCCTGCACTATTATCCACTCTTATCACGACTGGATGCATACCTAGTTCTCTTTCTTTCATTTAAAAATTTTTATTTTTGTGTTACGTGTTTGGGCATTTTGCCTGCATGTATATGTCTCAGATTCCCTGGAGCTGAACTTACAGGCAACTGTGAGCCACCATACAGGTGTGGGGAATCAAACCCTGGTCCTTTGGAAGAACAGCCAGTGCTCTTAACCACTGCATTAACTCTCCAGCCCCGCAGTCTTCCCTTGCACAGGCACCCAGACCCTGCGATGGGAAGCCCTGGGAGTTGGTTGTTATGGCTTAAAGAAGGCCTGGGACTCTCAGCCTGGAGTCTTCATTTCCTCATCTGTCTTTTGAGCTGAGCATTACCCTGTCCATGTGACCACCGGATTACAAGGCCAGAACTGTGCAGTCAGGGGTAGATGCTGTGGGAGAGTGGTGGTCAGGGCAGGTGGCTAAGGGGAGGTCTCCAGAGTCATCTAGGTGTCGTGTAAATCAGACACAGTGGAGCACCAGGGCAAGCCACAGGACCTTCTTCCACCTTTTGCTCCTGTCAGGAGCATCAGAACAAGGCACCGGACCAGTCCTGGTCCTGTGGACCTCCCGCCAGCCTTTGCTCCTGTCTTTCCACACCATCATCCCACAAGCTAGCTACCAGAAGGCATCCAATAAGTGTTCTGTGGACCACAGTGGTGGAGAGCAGGTTCACGGAGGGCACTCATCAAAAGCTCCAAGCTTACAAGAGTGCCCAGCAAATGGCCACTGATGTGTCCGTGACATGGAGGCAGCATGGAGAAGGCACTCCACAAATGCTCTACGGACTGTGTCAGCAGAGAGCTGGCATACAGAAGGTACTCAATGAATGTCCCGGGGACCTAGCATTGATCCAGCACACAGCAGGCACTCAAGAAGACCTTAAAGAGTCGCGCTGCACAAAGGCCTCCGTGTCGCTGTTTTGGGAAGACACGCAGTAAATAACTGGGTTTGTGTGTTCGCAGCTGTGCCTGGGGGCGGGGGCTCCCGGTGTTTCTCTCCATCACCTGCTGTTTTGTTACCACCAGACTGTCTGTGTCTGACAGGCTTAGGCTGGCCACTGAGATGCCGGGATCTGTCTGCGGCGCCTTCCTCGGTGCTGGCATTACAGGGGCGTGCGACCATACCCAGCTTTTTACATGGGTGCTTGGGATTCAAACCCCTGTCCATGTTCCTCTACTTATGGAGCCTCAGCCTGTCCAAGCGGGATCTGGAGGGACCGGACTCTCCAAGTCTTTGGGTGATACCTGACTCCCTCTGGTGGAGGATGCCGGGCAAAGCTCCAGGGGAAACTTGGGCGCCTGTGTGCGGAGAACACTGCTCAGCCGGCTGACTCTGTCTATTGGGCTGGGAGGCTGGTGTGGACAGAAGCTTCTAACTGGAGACCAGGGGTGCCTCTTCCTGGCCTCACTGAAGTGCCCTTCACACTCACGTCATGGCAGAGCCAGGCTTGGAAGCCTGCTGAGCTGGGACCAGGTTTCGTGTGCCACCTGGTGAGGTCGCTTCTCTGCTCTGAATTGTGCTGTGTGAGAATGCAGTATTTAAAAGTGTTTATTTATTTCTCTCTCTGTAGACCAGGCTGGCCTCGAATTCAGAGAGCTCTGTCTGTCTTTGCCTTGTAAGAGCTGCGATTAAGGGTGTTCACCACAAGTGTTTATCAATGTGTAGATGTGTCTGTGTCTGTACATATGTGCAGGCATTCAGGAGGCAAAAGGGGGTCTGAGAGCCTCAGACCTGCAGCTCCAGCTGTTTGTGGGCTGCATGGTGTGGGTGCCGGGACCTGAACTTGGATCCTCTGCAAGAGTAGTAGGAACAGAACTACTGAGCCATTTGTATCGCCAGGATTTCTGATTTTTTTAGAGAGAAACTTAGGTCTGGGAAGGAGGCTCAGCAGGTAGAGCGCTTGCAAAGTTTGTGTGAAGCCCTGAGTTCCAACTCCGGGGCCACCTGAACCAGGGATGGCTGTGCATGTCTGGCATCCCCAGCACTCAGCACCCCCTGCCTCCACCCGCTGAGGGCAGGGATTACACACTTGCACCAGTTACCACGGTGTGTGAAGCAGTGGAGTGGAGCTCAGCGCTTTGCGTGTGCTAGGAAAGCCCTCCACCAAGCTGCCGTCCTAGCCCCAGGAAAGGGCTTTTCTCTCCCAAACAAACATCGCGTTGAGGATTAGACACTAAACGCTTAGCTGTAAAAAGACGTTTATCGCTCAGGGCTAAGGAGACGGCTCGCTGGGTTCAGCGCCTGCTGCACAACCCGTGTAAAAGGCAGACCTGTCATGTCCAGGCGGAGGGTGAGAGGGGAGATCTCTGACGTCGCTGGCCGGCCCGCTGGCCGGCCCGCTGGCCGGCCCGCCAGCCTCGTTGAAATGGCGAGTTCTAGGTTCAGTGAGCGACCCCGCCTGAAAAAACAAGAGAGGAGTGCGATGGAGGCAGGCACCCGCTGTGGACCGCTGGCCTGTGTGTACACACAGAGGCAAGTGTGGTGTCTGTGTGGAGCGTACCACACACACACACACACACACACACACACACACACACACCCCTAAACTGTGTAATATCTAAACTGTGTAACCTCTAAAACTGCGTAATACGCAGAAAGGGAGAAAAGAGGGAGGTGAGTGAGTGGGGATCTGGGCTCCGGCTTCCTCGGCCAGTCTTTCTGAACCCCCACCTCTCATTGCAGGTTTATGAACGACCGAGTCCCGGCGCACAAGAGGTACCAGCCCACTGAATACGAACACGCAGCCAACTGTGCCACCCACGCTGTGAGTTGACTTATGAGGCACTGATACGGGGACCCTTAGGGTGGGGGCAGGGAAGGCGCTCTTCTCAATCTGTTGTGTACGTGTTGTGTGTGTGTATTTATGCCGTTGAGTGTGGACCCCCAGAGAGGTCAGAAGAGGATGTCAGGTCCCCCGGGGCTGGAGTCACAGGCATTTGTGAGCTGTCCAGTATGGGCTCTGGGGTTGAACTCAGGTCCTCTAAGAGAGCACCGAAGGCTGGGCTTGATGGTTGTGAGGGCGCACACTTTAAAAAAATATATATTTTATGCATATAATCATTTTGCCTGCATGTTATGTGTACCACATGCTTGCCTGGTGGCTAAGGAAGTCAGAAGAAAGGGTCATATCCCTTGGAACCAGAGTTACAGACAGTCTGTATGGGTGCTGGGAACTGAACCCAGGTCCTCTGGAAGAGCAGCAGTGGGTGCTTTTAACCACTGAGCTGTGTCTCCAGCCCTTCCCCCTCCTCCTCCTCCCCCTCTTCTTTGAGACAGAGTTTCTCTATGTAGCTCTAGCTGTCCTAAAACTTTCTCTGTAGACCAGGCTGACCTTGAACACAGAGATCCTCCTGCCTCTGCCTCTGCAGTGTGGGAAATAAAGGTGAGCACATCTTTCATCTCAGCACTCTGGAGGCAGAGGCAGGAGGATCTCTGTGAGTCTGGGGCCAGTCTGGTCTGCATAGTGAGCTCCAGCACAGCCAGAGCCACACAGAGAGAGCCTGTGTCAAAAATAAAGAAATAAACTTAAAAAGGAAGAAAAGAAAAGGAGCACTGATCACTCTCAGCTGATGAATCATCTCCTTGGCTCCTTAAAATTATTTAGTGTTTGTTTACGTGTGGAGCTCAGAGGGCCAATTTCGGGAGTCAGTTCTTTACTTGCACTGTGGGACACGGGGACCAAACTCAGGCTTGCATAAGAAGCGCTTCTGCCCTCTCCATCTTGTTTATGGGGTGCTGTCTCTCACCAGCCTGCTGACCGCAGGGCTGTGCCTGAGTCCGCTCCCCGATACTGGGATTCCAAGCACTAGCCACGGGGCCCAGCTTTGGACACGCTGGAACAAGTCCCACGACCTGGAGTGAGTGCCGCCCCTGCCCACCCGTGCCGTTTCAACCCTTTCCATCTTCCACGGTCTTGCCAGAGCGCCCTCCTCTAAGGCTCCCCCTATTGCCCAGAGGTGCAGGGGAGGCCTGAGAGGGGCCCATCACTCAGTTGCAGCAGTTGATGACACCAGAGGTTGCCACGACCCTCAAAGGCAGCTAGTGGGACCGCCTGTAGGCTAACACTCATGAGGAAAAGATGGAAAGTTTTGGGCAGGCAGGTCACAGGTTTGTAAAGGTGAATAATACAGGGGTTCATCTTCTATAGCCAGCTGCTGTGTGGCCTGCCCCTTCCCCGTCTCTTCTTGAGATGGGGGGTCTCATGTAGCCCAGGCTAGCCTTAAACTCACTGTGTAGCTAAGGATGAACTTGAGTTCTGGTTCTTCCTTCAGTTTCTACCTCCTAAGTGCCGGGATTAGAGTTGTGCACAACCATGCCTGCTTTAGGTGGTTCTGGGGATGGAACCCAGGACCCTGGGAATGATAGACAAGCCCTCTACCAATGCAACCATGAAACTGTACATTTCAAGAACCTTGAAAGAAGGTTGGGGACATAGCTCAGTCTGTAGAGCCCTTGAACAGCGTGAGGGGAGCTTTGGGTAGCACTCACGGCGCTGTAAACACGCAAACCAAGAAACCCAGAAGGATTTTTGAAGTTTTCATCCTAACGCAACGATAATGTTTGAAGACATAGCTGTCTTTGACCTGAGTTCGGTTCCGAGCACTTGTAGGAACTGACAGCTCCCAACAGCCTGTAGCTCCATCTTCTGGGACTCTGACGCCCTCTCCTGGCCTCTGTTGGTACCTGCACTCATATGCACCACCCCAAGCATAACTAAAAAGAACCACTTAAGTAATGGTGATAGTGGTGATGATGATGATACTCCGCAAAGAGTGTGGTGGCACAGGCCCGTGGCTCTAGCCTTTGGGAGGCAGAGACAGGAGGTTACGAGTTTGAGGCCAGCCTGATGAGAGAAGCTGTTTCAAACAGAAATTTCATGGCACCACATTAACATGTACAACTTTTAGAAATCTTTGTGTGTGTGATGTGTGTGTGCCTGTTTGTATGTAAGAGTGTGAGCGCGCATGTGCTGTGGTGCAGCTGTGGAGGGTGAAGGAGAATTTCAGGTGTCTTTTCTCATCTTCCACCTTGTTTGAGATGGTCCCTGTTGCACTGGTGTAGGCCAGGCTCGCTTGTCCATGAATTTCCGGGTGTTCTTTCGTTTTGCTGTAGAAATACTGGGATAATGTAATAGTGCCAGGACTATAGACATGTGCTACCATGTGATCCAAACTGCAGGAATAAGGGTCCCAAACAGAGGGGTTGAGGGCAGGAACCAGGAATAAGAAAATGAGAAGACAGAAGGCTGGGATCAGGAGGCCCGAAAGAGTTTGTGACACACACCAGCAAGTTAAGAAAGGTAGCATTTCCCCCCCCCTCCAGAGACAGGACTTCTCTGTGTAGCCCTGGCTGTACTACAAATACAACTCCCTCTGTAGACCAGGCTGGCCTCCAACTCACAGATCCACCTGCCTCTGCCTCCCAAGAGCTGGAATTAAAGGTGTATGCCATCAGCGAATCTTGTACACTGTTTGCAGGGGAAATGGGACAGAGTCAGCAGAAATCTGCCACACAATGGGACATTGTCAACAGGAAGCTAATCAAACAATGTTGCATGAAAGGGACACAGCCTATCTCAACCATGTCACAGGCTGGGCACACAGTGGCCTTGGAACAGATAAGCCCGTTAGTAGGGAAGAGTTGGGTTCCCAGGATCTGAAACTGCGGCTCCTCCTAGACTCTGACCATGTTTACTGGCTCCGTCAAACATGGTCATGTTTTGTTTTTGTTTGTTTGTTTGTTTTCTTTTAAGATGTATTTGTTTATTATTTATGCAGTGTTCTGCCTGCATGTATGTCTACACACACCAGCAGAGGGCACCAGCTCTCACTATAGATGGTTGTGAGCCACCATGTAGTTGCTGGGCACTGAACTCAGGACTGTTCAACTGACTGAGGAACAGCCAGTGCTCTTAACCTCTGAGCCACCTCTTTAGGCCGCATGTTCACGTCTTTAAACAAGGAACTGCGTTCCTTCTCCACCCACCAGGGCCGTGGGGGAAGGCCTTAGATTGGCATGTCCGGCTTGAGGCGAGTTCTCGGGATCTGAGCTCGGTTCTTCACATTGTGAAGTGCGTTAGGTACAAGTTTTAAGTTGTAATTGTACTTTCGTGTCTGTGGATATCTTGCCTGGAGGCGTGTCTGCTCGGCGTGTGCATACCTGGTGCCCCCAGCTCTTGACTGATGTTGGCCGCAGGCACTGCAGAAGAGAGAAAGGCTCATCAGGATGCCAAGCTTCATTTTCTGTAGGAGCAGAGGGGTTCAGCCTTCTTGCAAAGACTGACACCCGGCTAGCTCCCTCCAGTTAGTTGGGGCAGGGAAAGGTTCCAGCTACCAAAGTTATCTTGCTCCTGCTGCCCAGGAGAGCAGACAACCCACACAAACCTCTGCCCCTTTGACCATGGCTCGCCATAACCAAAAGAAAGAACTCCAGGTGTGCCAGGAGTGTCTCAAGACCCAGGTCTGTGCGGCTGCAAGCTCCCACGTAGCACCTAGTGTAGATTCTCCAGAGAGACGACGTTTCTTCAAGGTTCAAACAGTCTCAGAATAATTTCCCAGCCTCTACCGATTGACCCAAACACAGCCAAGGCTTTGCCGAAACACCTCACTCAAAACCGGACGCAAAGCCTTTACTGTACATATCTCAACAAGAAAGGCCAGAAAATGGGATCAGATCTGCTGGAGCTGGAGTTACAGACAGCTGTGAGCCAACATGTGGGTGCTGGGAATTGAACCTGGGTCTTCTGGAAAAACAGCCAGTGCTCTTAACTACTGTCCTGTTTCTCCAGCCCCCAATAGGTACAATTTTTTGTGTTTTATGTGTCAGAGTGTTTGGAAAATGAAAACGGAATCCAGTCCTCTGAAGTAAAATGTCTCACGTCTTCAGTGGCAGCGTTGGCCTTCACGTGCTTGCTGGGCACCATATTGTCTAAGCACTGGGCAGCCCGCTCTCGCCTCAGCTCTCACAACCATCGGGGAAACACACATTTCCCACGGTCTTAGGAACCGAAACGCTGCTCGGTGGCAAAGCAGTTTCGGGGTAGCAGTGAAAATAAACGCACGGCTGAGGGCTTCCAAGACAGTGGGAAATGTGTGTTTTCTGATGGTCGAGACTCAAAGGTTGAGAATCGCTGACCTAGAGAAAGGGACGGAGTCAGTGCAGAGGTCCAGGGGCTACAGACTCCCCTGGACACTTCAAAAGTCTGAGCCTGGCCCAGGGGAGATGGCTCAGTGGGCAAAATGCTTTCTACACAGGCATGAGGACCTGAGTTCAATCCCCAAGGCCTGCTTGGTGGAAGGAGAGAGCTGGCTATTATTCCTCTGACCTCCACTGGTGCACCCTGATGAATGTGCACACACACACATGCATGCATGCACATACAAACGAACACATAGACATGCACATACATGCACACATGCACGCATACACATGCACACACGGGCACACGCACATGCATGAACAGGAAAGTGTACCCTGGTGCTGTATAAAGTCACATAAAGAGCCTGGGATTAAAGGCCTGCGCCACCGCCATCCCGCAAAATGTGTCTGTTTTTTTAAAGAAGGCCAACACTGCTCTGTCCTCCCGCCTCTAGTTCTGGATCATCCCCAGCATCCTTGGCAGCTCCAACCTCTACTTCCTGTCCGACGACGACTGGGAGAGCATATCCGCCTGGATTTACGGCCTTGGCCTCTGTGGCCTCTTTGTGGTATCCACCGTGTTCCACACAGTCTCTTGGAAGAAGAGCCATCTCAGGTACGCCCCTGCCCAACCCGTGGAAGGGCACACAGACGCACGCTCTGTAGGCACAGTCAGGGGCGTGTCTGTCTTCACCTTGATGGGGGCCCCGAGGTGTCTCCACAGTGACAGAGTGACAGGCAGCCTGGTCGTCCCTAGGCCGCACTGGGGCCGCTGTGTGCCACAGGGGCTGTGACCTGCCACCTTCTCTCCCCGCCCAGGTCGGTAGAACACTGCCTACACATGATCGACAGGATGGCCATCTACTTCTTCATCGCGGCCTCCTACGCGCCCTGGTGAGTGACCCCGCCCGCCGGCTGACTTCCTTTCTCCTGTCTGCCTTTGCGTGGGTGACCCGTGAGAAGACATGCCCGCCCTCACTCTTGTGCCGAGAAACACCTGCTCGTTACCAGTGTCTTGTGTATCCTTCAAGGGTTGTTGTAAGCAAAAAAGAGCAAGAGTGTATGCCTGCCTCCATGCAAATACTTATGTATATATTAACATATATTAACATATATTTGCGGCTATAAGCAGATGTCTACGGTTGTATAGCTGTATAGACATGCTTGCACATATATTCAGAGAAGCATGTGTTGTTGTTTTCCGTGTGTGTGAGACAAGGTTTCAGGTTACCCAGGATAGCCTTGAACTCCTGGTTGGCCATGGATTTCTGATGCTCCTGCCTCCACTTTTCCAGTGCTGAGCTTTCAAGTGGACACGATGGTGCTTGGCTTATATGTATGTTTTAAAAGCATTACTTGTTGCTGGGTACGGCTGCACACGCCTGCAATTCAGCACTTGGGAGGCAGAGGCAGGCGGGTCTCTGAGCGTCTGAGGTCACCAGGGCCACATAGTGAGACCTCACTAGAAGTAAATTACTCAGCTTTGGTATATTTTTATCTCCCTCCTCCTCGTGTTGCTGGGAATCAAACCAGTTCCCTATCACTGAGCCACACTCCTCCTCTGTGTTTTATACACGTACTGTACATTAGAAAGTGTGTATTTAGACAAGTGTGTGGTGTGTGCTTGCAACCCCTGAGTTTGGGGTGGAAAGAGTGGGCTCCTGTAGCAAATCAAAATAAAACCCAAAGTATATATTTCAAGTTTTACCTTCCTCCTATTTTTCTGTGTGTGTGTGTGTGTGTGTGTGTGCTGCTGTCTGGGATCATCCTCAGTCATTACTCACCTTGTTCACTGAGGCAGGATCAGGAATTTGCCCCGTCACATTTCTTCCACACAGAAAGTTAAGGGCTACTTTAAAAAATCAAATCAAATCAAATCAGTGTGATGTAGGTGCAACTCGGGCTTTCATTCATAGTGCTAGGTCAACGCTCTCCCTCCCACACTCTTTCTGAGATGGGATCTTGCTGTGTAGCCTTGACTGGTGGTGAATTTCTGTGAACAGGTCCTCTGACTCCAGCCTCCAGCCTCCAGTCTTCCTGAGCTGCTGGGACTACAGGTGTGATGCCAAGCATTCCCACTTGATGTCTTTGTAATGACAACTACATACTGAGGAGAGGGCTTGCTCCTCCTTTGCCTTCTCCTCCTTCCCTCCTTCTCCTCCTTCCCTCTTCCTCCTCCTTCTCCTCCCCCTCTTCCTCCTCTTCCTCCTTCTCTTCCTTCCCTCCTTCTCCTCCTTCCCTCTTCCTCCTCCTTCTCCTCCCCCTCTTCCTCCTCTTCCTCCTTCTCTTCCTTCCCTCTTCCTCCTCCTTCTCCTCCACCTCTTCCCCCTCTTCCTCCTTCTCCTTTTCTCCTCCTCTCCCTCTTCCTTCTCCTTTTCTCCTTCTCCTCCACCTCCTCCCCTCTTCCTGCTCCTTCTCTTCTACCTCCTCTTCCTCCTTCTTTTCCACCTCCTTCACCTCTTCCACCTCTTCTTCCTCCTCTTTCTCCTCCTCCTTCCCTTCCTCCTCCTCCTCTTTCTTCATCTCCTTTCCTTTCTTTCAGTGGTTGGGAGCATTTGCTGCTTTTGTAGAGGACCTGAGTTCAGGTCCCAGCACCAATGTTGGACGGCTCACAAAACCCTGTACCTCCAGTTTTAAGGAATATGACGCCCTCTTTTGGCCTCCAGTGGCATGTGCACTATGTGCACACACACACACACACACACACACAGCTGTAAACATAAGTTTTTAAAAATGTTAAAGGCATTCTTATCAGAGGAATTCATTCTGGAGAAGAAGCTCATATCTTCCTCCAAATTTACACGAAATTCATCTTGTGTGCAAAACTGGAGCCACACATCCTGGAGGGGTTCCCTACATCTGTGAGCATAATTAAGATCACCCCTCACAGCCGTCCTCAGGGCCTCTTCTAGATGATTCTAGATCTCATCAAGTTGACAGCGCTAACCACATTTGCTATTCTTTTTAAAAAACTTATTTACTTTTATGTTACATGCATTGGTGTTTTGCCTGCATGTGTGTCTGTGTGGGAGTATTGGATCCCCTGGAACTGGAGTCCTGGGCAGCTGTGAGCCAGCTGTGGGTGCTGGGAACTGAACTCCGGTCCTCTGGAAGAGGAGCTAGTGCTCTTAACTACTGAGCCATCTCTCAGACCCTGCTATTCTTTTTGTTTTTTTCATATGGCCACATTCACCATACCCAAGTGTATACATCTCACTGAGCTTCTGTACAGTGGGAGGACGCTGTGGAGCTCCGCCACGGATTTTATTTGTTCTTTATCAAATGTATTTTTATGCACCTACCTGTTACACAAAACAGAAAATACAGGACAGAGTTAGACCCCGAAAACCTATCAGCTTTATTTCCTCTTCCGTAACTTATATTGGTTGCCTGCATTCAGTTCTCCTTCGCCCCTTAATCTTCAGCCTTTGCTCTCTTTGCTACATGCTATGCACACGTGGGTGTTTGTTCACACGCACAGTTGCATAGGTATTCGTTTTTAATTACGTGTCTGTGTGTGACATTGTGTGTGTACGCCCACGTACATACAGGGACCTATAAAGGCCGGAAGAGGGTGCCAGGTCCCTTGAAACTGGAGGTGCAGGTGACTGATGTGGGTGCTTGGAATTGAATCTAGGTTCTCCAAAAGGGCAACAAATCTCTCTCTCCCTTCCCCCTCCCCCCTCCTTCTTTCTCTGTCACCTTACTCATTCCCTCCCTCCATCTAGTCATCCATCTTCCCGTCCGTCTGTCCATTCCTCCCTCCTTCCTTCATTCCTCTCTTTTTCCCTCCCTCCCTCCCTCTCTTCCTCCCTCCCTCTCTCCCTCCTTGCCATCTCTCTGGTTGGCCTGGAACTCACTGCATACACCAGGCTGGGATCCATCGGTCTCTGCCTCCCCGGTGCTGGGACTAAGGGTGTGTGCCACTATGACTGGCACACTCAGTCACAGAGGCATCTTTTCAAGCTCAAGCTTGCTATTCTGGTCTCTTTGCTCCAACATCTATGAATAGCCTCTGCGGAGGCTATACCCTGTTTTAAAATGACTATGAACAGGGACTTTAGGATGACCTGGCCAGGTGCAGGGGCTCATGTCCTTAATCCCAGAACTCAGGAGGCAGAGGCAGGTGGATTTCCGTGAGTTGAGGCTAGCCTGGACTACATAGTGAGTTCCAGGACAGCAAGAAAAAAAAAAAGAAAAAAAGAAAAAAAAAAGATGCATGCAGACAGCCCTGAGGTCTGCAGACGAATCTCGAGTTCTCTCCCCATAAACCACACAGTAGATGAGAACCAACCCCCCAAAGTTGTTCTCTGACCTCCACACACGCACCATGGGGTATGGGCACACCCACACACCCACAAACAACACAAACATTAAAAAAAATTAAAAAGCTACAGATGTATTCAAACTACTGTATAAAGTTACAAGAGCTGGGTGTGGTGGTGTATATTAGGGTTCTTTAGAGAAACAGAACCAGTGGAACGTGTGCACATCGTGAAAGAGCCTTGCTTGTTTCTCTGTGTGGGGTGCATGTGCACACGTGTTCTCGTGCATGTGTGTGAAGGACAGAGGTCGCGTGAAGGCCAGGCGTCTCCCTGGCCTCGATGTCCACCTTATATTTTGACACGGGGTGTCCTACTAAACTGTCGCTCACTATCCAGCTGGCCTGACGGCTGAGTGAGCCACAGGGATCCTCCTGTGTCTGACTCCCTGTCCCTGGGGAGTGTGTGGGCTCTGGGGATTTGAACTCCTGTCCTCATGCTTGAATAACTGCACTTTACTGACTTCCCAGGTGTGAGTTTTTTTTTTTTTTTTTTTTTTTTGTCTGGCTCTGTGTCCCATGTGTAGCCCACGGTGGCCTGGAACTGGTGATCCTCCTGCCTCAGCCTTCTGCATGCTGGGATGACAGGTATGCGCCACCACTGTAACTTTGCCAGCTCAGTTCGTGCCGCTTCCTACCCCTCCTTTGTGAGAGCCTTTGTTGCCCTGGGCAGCCATTGGGGACTGGGCTGCTGTGGCCTCAGCTTCCTGTGACAGGCTGGCCATGTATCGTTTGGCTGTGGCGGCCCCTTCAGGCTCTGCCCTTGTTTTTCTCTCTCTCAGGCTGAACCTTCGGGAGTTGGGCCCCTGGGCCTCCCACATGCGCTGGCTGGTCTGGATTATGGCCTCCATTGGTACTGTCTATGTCTTTTTCTTCCACGAACGGTAAGTCGGGGCTGGGGAGTCTCAGACTGGTGAGGCTGTCCCTTAGTTCTTCAGCACCACCTGCTCAGCAGCCTCAAGCAGGTGAGCCCCGGAGAGGACCTCAGAAATGTGAGGACCCAGCCTTGCCTGCCTTCTACCCTTGAGGAGGCTCATTGCTGTACTCCAGGCCCAGAGGGACAGATCTAAAGCAGTGTGTGTGTGTGTGTGTGTGTGTGTGTGTGTGTGTATGTGTAGGGCCAGAGTTTAATGCTTGGTGACCTCCTCACCACTCCACCTTATTTTTTGAGGCAGTGTCTCTCACTGAACCCAGAGCTCACCAGTGAGCTAGCCTGGCCACCAGCGGGCTCTAGGGACCCTTCTCCCTCTTCCCTCCTAGAGGTGAGGGCCCAGATGTGTGTTATTGTGCCTGGCTTCTACGTGGCTACAGGGATCCGAATTCAGGGCTTCTGGCTTGCAGAGAAAGCCTCTTTGTCAAGGAAGCCATCTTCCTGAGCCCTGGGTGTTTTCCAAAAAAGACATCATTGTAAGTGGGTGTCAGGGAAATGGCTCTGTTGGTGAAGTTCCTCTTCAAACTTCACCAACAGCGAGAAGAGGGAGTCAGATCCCTCAGAGCTATAGGGGGTTGGGAGCTGCCCACCCTGGGTGCTGAGATTTCAACTGTAAGCACTCTTAACCATCTATCCAGCACCCTGCCCTCTCCAGGGGGCATCGTAGGTTATTTGACCCACTGATCTGGTTCACCTTTCACCTGCCTTCCCCAGACCGAATTAGCGGATAACGGGGGAAGGCTTTAGGAGGGGACATACCCTGGAGATTTTTCTGCTATGGAACTAGAGTGAGCGTCATTAAGTGGAGAGGAAAAAGAAGCTGGGGGCGGGGGGAGCAGCAGAAAATAACAGCATCACGCGACCGCAATGCCCACAGGGCCCTCCAGGAGACAGACAATCCGGAATAGCCTAGGGTTCAGTTGATCTAGCAGTCCAGCGTGATCGAGAATGGCTGCTTGCATCCTGCGGTCCTGGGATTGATTGGTAATGTCTGCCATAGGTCACACATCGGCCACACCCATGAGCTTGCTAAGCTTAAACTTGTAACCCACTGTCTATCTGCAGTGTGCACTTCAGAGGTTTAGGAAAGAGGCTCAGAGAAGAAAGGGGGCTTGTCACGTGGCTTGCCCGAGGCCACATGACTCCTGTTACCTATTGATGCTGCTGGGTAGGATTTGAGGCAAGGAGTACCACACAGAGAAGATCTCCCCTTCTCAGTGTGCTGTCTTCGGTGTGTGCCCCGCCCCTCCCTGAGGGCGTGTCCCGAGACCGCGTGACCTGTCTCCCCAGGTACAAGCTCGTGGAGCTGCTGTGCTATGTGGTGATGGGTTTCTTCCCTGCGCTGGTCATCCTCTCCATGGTAAGCGTCGCTGGCCCCGCGTGACTCCCGTCTCCTGGAGGGAGCCTCTGTGTTAACTGGACCTGCCTCTTGGGACGGTCTATGAGACCTTGCCTCCGGCAGCAGGGGAGACGGAGGCCCGGTGGGTCTGTGTGCTAGCCTGAACGGACAGAGAGCGCGGCGGGCGCTCTCGCTGCAGCATCCCCAGGCCTAACTCTGGGCTTAGGTCTCTATGGCGACGACTAGACAGCTCAAGCAAGGCGCTGACCATGGCGTCTGGCACGCCGTACCTGCTAGGAAACACTGGTGTCATGACTACCTTGTGGTTATTCAGCTACAATACTCTTGAGGACCGGGAGTATGTTATAGGGTGTTTGTGTGTGTGTGTGTGTGCGCGCACCTGTGATGAGATGCCTTGGAATTATCTTAATACCATATAAATTCTTTTAGCTTTTTTTTGTTGCTGTGACCAAAAGCAACGTGGAGGACGGGACTGGAAAGAGAGCTCAGTGGTTAAGAGCAGTTGTTGATCTTCCAGAGGAGCTGAGTTTCGTTCCTAGCACCCACATCAATCCGGTGGCTTGCAAACACTTGCAAACTCCAGATTCAGGGGACCTGGTGCCCTCTGCTGGCCTCCAAGGACA
The DNA here is from genome assembly GCF_030254825.1 of Meriones unguiculatus. Lineage (NCBI taxonomy): Eukaryota > Metazoa > Chordata > Mammalia > Rodentia > Muridae > Meriones > Meriones unguiculatus. Next base: position 6,069,988 of record NC_083362.1, on the reverse strand, counting down.
CTGCACACAAATGGCGCAACCCCCCCTCCCCCATAACTAAAAATAAAATCAAGTTTTAACCGCAATTTAGGAAAGAAGGGGTTTATTTGGGTCACAATTCCAGGTTATAGTACAACGTTGAGGGGAAGCCAAGGCAGGAACTTGAAGCTACCAGTCACATCAAGAGCAGAGGGAAGTGAGCAAACACCCAGTCCCGAGGTTACGCAGTCCGGAAGTCAGACTCAGGCCCGTTGTTCCAGTGAGTCTTCTTCACATGTCAATTATAATAATCAAGACAGGCGCCCTCAGACACCCACGGACAGCCTGAGGTAGACATTTCCCTCGCGACTCTCTTTCCAGGCCGCTCTGGAGTGTGTGATCAGCACAGGATCTTTGAGGTTTCTAGAAGATGTACCTCTTTCTGAGAGAGTCTCACGTAGTCCAGGCTGACATCAAACTCATCATGTAGAATAGTCCTCCTCTTTGGAGGCTGAGCGACGCTCCTCATGATCAGTTCTGTTCTCTGTTTAGTTCTGTATTGCTCGTGTCAGACAGAGTTCTTCTCTGCAACCCAGGAACTGTAATCCCAGCGCTGGGAAGGATGGCAGAGAGGATTTCTGAGTTTGCTGGCCTAACTGGTGAGCTCCAGGCTAGTGAGAGACCCTGACTCGTAAAAACAAGGTGGAGAGACAGTCAGGGGTGGCTTTAATCCCAATACTTGAAAGGTAGAGGCAGGCAGAGCTCTGAGTTCAAGGCCAGCCTGGTCTACAGAGGAGTTCCAGGACAGCCAGGGCTCCTGAGGTTAGCAGCTTGGAGCATAGTCCTGTGCAGCATCCCTCCATCCAGACCTCAGGATCCCCCTCTGCTTCCTGGCTCTGTGGACTTTGCGACAGTCACATTTCATGGTAGCTGTCCTTTGTTTGGGCCAGGCTTATTTCACTTAGCAATGTGTCCTTGAGGTTCCTCCACATTGTTGCTTGTGTCAGAACAGTTCTCCTTTTTCAGGCTGGAGAACGTTCAATGGTATGGGTATATTAACTGACTCTGTGTGTGTGCATGTGTGCATAGGTGCATGTGTGCTCGCGGTGATGGGGAGTGAACCCAGGCCATTGCACAGTGTGGGCAAGTGTTCTGTTCCTCAGCTGCATCCCTGGCCCTTCTCTCTCTCTGTCTTAGTATTTATCTTAAGTTCTCCTTAAACTTCCTGTGTGACCCTATTACAAAAGGTGATGACAGAAGTAGCCTTGTGATTTTGGTTGGTTTTGTTTGCTCAGGCAGAGCCTTGTGTAGCCCAGGAGGACCTTGGGCTTCAAATCCTGCTGCATTTGCCTTCTCCCAGATGCTGGGCCTCTGAGGCTCGAGTTTGCCATCATCAAGCAATTGTAAATTTGGGAAGTTAACAACATGGCCTAGATGACATCACAGCGTTGAAACTTCTTAGGGGATTCTGGACTTGTTCCCGACTTGCATGTCTTTCTTTTGGGTAGCAGGGATGACTAGCTCTTCCTCTGACTTGTGTCCAATCTTTTCTTCCGACAGCCCAACACTGAAGGCATCTGGGAGCTGATGACAGGAGGGGTTTTCTACTGCCTGGGCATGGTGTTCTTCAAGAGTGACGGGAGGATCCCCTTTGCCCATGCCATCTGGCATCTCTTTGTGGCATTTGGTGCTGGTACCCACTACTATGCCATATGGAGGTACCTCTACCTGCCCAGCACTCTACAGACCAAGGTGTCCAAATGAGGCAGCCCAGATGCTATGGGTCATTTGGACTTTGGGGTCAAAGCATCATGAGAAGTGAACTCTGAACCCAGATCATAGTGCCAAGGTCTGCCTGCCTTTTCCTGGATGGAATTCTCTGTGGGTCTGAGGTCCCTTTCAGTGACAGCCAGACTACCTTTTGACTCTCCAGCAAGGAAGAAAACATTTAGTCATTTCCATGGAGAAGAAATTAATTCAGTACTGTGTTTCTACTTTAGACTTTTTTTTTTTTTTTACTATAACCAATATTAACAAAAAAGGGCAATAGGGAATTACCATCCAAGAGGTAATTTTTAAGGTCTTGAAGGCCTCCCTTTTTTGCTGCAGGGGGAAGTCACCTAGCATTATAGATAACAGATGGGGAATATCCCTGACCATGGCAGACATCACCAATCAATTGCAGCATGTGCGTAGTGGTAGAATTCAACATAGTATCCCATGCAGACATTATTAATTGATTCTGTGCTCATGATGGAACCTCTTGGCTGGCCTGGTGTGTTAGGAGACAGGATCACAGCAGAGCCATTAGATGTTGCTGTATAGAAGAGCATGCTTATCTCTGGACGCCATTGCCTTCTAGTCCCTCCTGTCCACCTTTGAAGAAGTTCTTGGAGTGCACTGTTCAGAGGCAGTGCAAGGAGACCAAGTCATACATTCCCAGCAGTCCCTGATGCTCTGCCCCACCATGGCTGGTTCTTGGTTCTAGAGGAGCTGAGATCTGGGATGAGGATGCTGCTACTTGGCTATTTCTTCACCTCTCATAGAATCCAGAGAAATGATGAAGCTGTGTTCAGCAGAGGTTGTTTTTTTTTTGTTTTGTTTTTTTTTTCTTGGTGCCATGAGATGGCTCTCAGAAGCCCTGTTGATGGGCCAGGGGCAGATCCTTCATCTGTCAGAACCGGTAGAATGTCTACATCCCAAAGCGATTGTGAGCTAAGAAGATGGCCACCAAAGGCCTGTCCTCAGCCATTTCTACTCCTGGGCTAGCCTCGTCAGAAGACATCCCTGGACACGGGCCGAGTGCAGGAGCCACAGGCTTGGCTCCTGACCTGAACCGACACCTCAGGCTCTCTGGAAGAGTCTGCTGGAAATCCAAGGTCTTACTCAACAACTGCCAGACAGATGGGTGTGGGCGGGGGTGGCCAGGACAGGTGCCTTATACTTTGCTCTAGCACATTCCAAGGCGTTTCAGGGCTCCAGCACCTGGAATCCCGTATGTCAAAGCCAGTATTAAATCAAGTTTATGCATTTCTCAGAACGATGGTTTTGGAGCAAGTGAGCTTTAGGATTGGTTTCGTCTAGTCTGCTTGTGCTCCTGAGTGCCCCATGTGCATGAGTGTACGTGCACATGTGTGTAAACATGTGTGAGTGTACGTGTGTGTGTGTGTGTGTGTGTGAGAGAGCGTGTGCACACGCCTACGTGCATGCGAACGGGACTTCCAGCCCCTGGAAACCACCACCTTGGGTAGCCCTGTTCTATGGATCTCCCCTATATTTGCTCCAGCTGGGATTCAGGGTTCAGAGAAGAGGACCATAGCTGGATGCTAACTGGGGCTGGGACCCTCACAACCGGCCTCCTCCTGGGCCCGAGGCTGGAAAGCTGTGAACGCCCAGGTGTGGTGCCAGCCAGACCAGGAGAAGCTTCTCTGTCACTAAGATACTGATGGGGAACAGGGAGGTCCCCAGGAACAGCAATGGATGCCTAGGCTCGGTACTTTAAAGTGACCACATGGTCCTTGCTGAGCTCTTGAGTGAGCAGTTCTGTCTCCTGTGCCCTTGGGGCTGGGCATTTGATTGGAATTGTCTATAGACAGCCACCCCACATGGGGTCTCTCTCCTACCCAACTCCTACTCATCCTTCAAAGCCCAAATTCACACTGAGGTTTTGTGTGATTCTGGGGTTATCCTCTGCATTCCTCACTCCTTGTGCACATCTGCACCCATCTGAGAGCCCTGTCTGTCGCTCAGGTACATAAGCTGCTCCTGGAAGTCAGCACGGCTGACTTCCCACACCTGGCATCCAATCTGCCTTTTCCCATTGGCAAGGGTTTAGACCAATCCCCTGCTCTCTGTGTCAGAGGTCCCCAGCTACAAAACAAAGTAAGTAAGACAACTTCTTATATTCAGGCCTGAAGAGATGGCTCAGCAGTTAAGAGCACCGGCTGCTCTTCCAGAGGACCCGGGTTCAATTCCCAGTGCACACAGGGCAGCTCACAACCATCTCTAACTCCCATCTCAGGGAATCTGACACCCTCTTCTGGCCTCTTCGGGTACCCGGCATGCATGTGGTGCACACGCAGGCAAGATACCCACACCAATAAAGATGAATCAATGAATAAACTCCGAAAGGGCAGCACCTCATAAGGCTGCATGGAGGAAACAATAGGGTAATAAATACACAGTGGGCCTGGCGAGACGCCTCAGGTGGCCAAGGTGCTGCCTGTCAAGCCTGATGACATGAGTTCAGTTCCCGGGCCCACAGTGGGAGAGAATGGACTCCTGAAGCTGTGTGGTTTACACACACACACACACACACACACACACACACACACACGCACTAATAAAATAACTTAAATTGCAGCATCCAGCTGGGTGTCCTAATTAGTCATGCTAACCGTCCACCTGGAAAGTAACGGTGAAATTCCCACTATGGGTAACATTTGGGGGCATCCTGAAAGGCCTTGACCACTCTCACTCCAATTCAAGACTCACTGCCCATAATCTGGCGTCATTCAGGAGAGGGAGTTTCCCAGCATTCCATTCCACCCCAGCCCAGACTCCAGAGATCACCTGAGCAGCACAGCAGGGACAGGTACTCCCAAGGATCTGTGCCTCTGTCCCAAGAACGTCCTGGGTGACTCGCCAGCTGTTCGGGGCAGAGAGCATGCATTTCACCATTGTCATGCCAAGAGCCAGGAGACTGCCGCAACGCGTCACCCAGGTCACCCAGCCGGGCACAGCTGGGAGAGCTTCCTTGGAGGGCTTAGAACAGGCCAGGGAATTTGAATCAGTCTCAGACCAGAGCTAGATTAGAAGTGTGAGCGGGACTGGATGGGGAGGCCCAGGAGGGAAGCCCTGGGTGACAGGGAGAGGAAACAGTGCCTGGACGGCAAGCAGACATGTCCAAAGCTGCCCTGGCAGGGGCTGGGTCCTCACACCACATGGCAGCACAGCGGGACTCGGCTTGAGGGAGCGCTCAGCACCGCCCCTCTACCTACCTGGCTCTGTCTTCCCCTCCCCATCTCTCTCCTCATCCCTACTTTTTTTCTTTTCTTTCCATTCTTCTTTCCTTCCTCACCTCCCTCCTCTTCCTCTCTTTCTTTCTTTCTTTCTTTCTTTCTTTCTTTCTTTCTTTCTTTCTTTCTTTCTTTCTTTCTTTCTCTTTCTTTCTTCCCTCCCTCCCTCCCTCCCTCCCTCCCTTCCTTCCTTCCTTCCTTCCTTCCTTCCCTTCCTCCTTCCCTCCCTCCCTCCCTCTCTCTCTCCTTTTCTTCTTTCTTTTTTTGAGACAGGGTCTCTGTACATAGCCCCGGCTGCCCAGGAACTCACTATGTAGACCAGGCTGCTCTCAGGCTCATAGAGATCCACCTTCTGGGGTTAAAGGAATTCACCACCATACCCAGCCTCTCTCTCTCTCTCTCTCTCTCTCTCTCTCTCTCTCTCTCTCTCTCTCCTGATTCCCTGCCTCTTTCTCCCAGGGCTGGGATGATGGGGCTACACCACCACACCCAGCTTCTCTCTCTCTCTCTCTCTCTCTCTCTCTCTCTCTCTCTCTCTCTCTCTCCTGATTCCCTGCCTCTTTCTCCCAGGGCTGGGATGAGGGGCTACACCACCCACTTTCTGCAGTGCTGGGGATGTGGCCAGCGGCTTGGTGCTTGTCAGGCAAGAATGCTACCAGCTCAGCCACACCCTCACTTCCCAGATCTCTTTTCCCTGAGTCTGGAGACAAATACTGCAGGCTTTCCTCTAGAGCTCTGCCCCAGCCCAGTGATGGGCACGCAGAGAAGGAGGATCCCTGGGCTCACTGGCCAGCCAGTCAGTCTGGCTGAACTGGTGAGTTCCAGGTTTAGTGAGAGACGCTGTCTCACAAAACAAAGGTGGGGGCCTACAAGCTAGCTCAAAGGCTCTTCACGCCAATGATGGGGATCTGAGTATCTGATCCCTGGGACTGACAGAATAGAAGGAACACCCGCCCCCCAAGATATCTGAAAGTTTGAGGGCTGGAGAGAAGGCTCAGGGGTCCAAAGATCCTGAGTTCAATTCCCAACAACCACATAGTGGCTCACAACCATCTACAATGAGATCTGGTGCCCTCTTCTGGCGTGCAAGTGTACATGCAGGCAGATCATTGTATACATAATACATAAATCTTTTTTAAAAGTACTATCTGAAAGTTATCTCCTGAGCTCCATATATGAGTCATGGCAATCTTCCAGCCCCAATATAAATAAAAATGTGATTGAAAAAAAATGTCACGAACAACTCCACATTTGGCTAAGGCCGAGGATCTGGCTTGCTTCCATGTATGTGGACCTATCTGCATTGCCCACGTGGCACGCTGGGGTTGGCTACCCAGAGGCTGTTTAAGCTGTGAGCTGGCTTTCCCCAGGGTCCGATGATTGTTCAAGGTTCCTGAATAAACTGCATTGAAAAAAAAAAAAAAACAAACAAGATGGAGAGTGACTGATGAAGGTGCCTGACACTGACCTCTGCCCTGCCTTCATATGTACATGTGTACTCAAACCTGCGTACCAATGTGCACACACATGAACACATAACAAAAATAAATAAATAAATAAAATTTATAAATAAGAACAGAAGATGTGGGTTTGGTCACAGAGAGGCATCACCACCTGGCATTCAGCTGGCATTTGGAGATAGCTGGAGCCTTTGGAGTCAGGCATGTCACCATTGGCTGTGGCAGCTCTCTGCACACGAACCCCCTCTTATTCCAGCAATAAGAGGGCTGGGGTCATGGGTGAACTGAGCAGCAGCGCTCACTGGTCTCTGCCTCCTGAAGGAGGACACAATGTGATCACCTCTCTCCAAATCCTGCCTGTGCCTTCCTGCCATGATGGCTGCACCCTCAAACCGTGAGCCGAAACGAACCTGCTTTATCACAGCAGCCAGACAAGAAACTGTTACACCACGACACTCTGCCCTGTGTGTTCCCATCAACAGTGTGAAAAGGTCCCAATTTCTCTGCCTCCCCACCCACCTTCCACTCATAAAACACACACATACATGCACACGACACCCCACACGAGTTACGGGCACACACACACATATAGTCTCACTGTGTAGCTACGGATGGCCTGGAGCTCTCTATGCAGACCAGGATGTCTCTAACTCACAGGCTCTACCTGCTCTTGCCGGGATTAAAGGTGTGCACCACCATGCTTAGCTAAAAATGGTTTTAATTTGTTCTTTGACAAGTTAATACACATGTTAGGGGGAGTTCTGTGTTTCAATGGTGTTCATCCCATTGTCTCCTTTTAGCCCTCTCTCTGGTCTGGTGCCGCTTAAGGTGCACAGGCAATTTACCAGTGGCTATGCCATTGAGGAAAGTGGCTGCCCTTCCCCAGAGCCTCTCAGGGGCGAGTGTGTGGAACGTGGATGGGCCAAGCTCACGCTGCATTCCTGCTCAGTTCTTGAGGCAGGGTCTCATCCTGGTGCCCAGGCCGAGTTCCTTCTTCAGCCTCCCAAGTGCAGGCATCATAGATACATATCATCAGACCCGGCAGCAGATACTTTACACGAGCTCCCGTGCTACGGTCTGGACCCTGCATGCCCCCTATCTCTCAGGAGAAAACCAGGTTCTCAGTGAGGGCGCCTCCAAGAATGAGGAGGCAGGCAGGGCAGACGGGGATCTGATCCCCCCTCCCCCAGTGTCAAGGCGAACTTGCCAGCGGCCCAGATCACCTGCCGGCATGCAGGCAGTAGCAGTTCTCCAGGGTAGGCCTCCGAGTGTTTGTTACACACCCTTATACAGCACTGGCTGACTGTTGCACTGTTGGGATCTCACCGTATTATAACGAGCCCTTCATACCAGCGTGTGAAATATTTCCCTATGTGTCTGTGTGTAGGAGCGAGCACGTGTGCCTGCACGCATGCAGGAGGCAGAGGACGGTATCAGGTGTCCTGCTCTACCACTCTCCAGGGTATTCCTTTGAGACAGGGTCTCTCAGTGAGCTGGAAGCTAGGGCGGAATTCAACAAATCATAGCGAATCTTCTGTCTCTGGTCCAGACAGTGTTGGCCGGGGTCACAGGCGTGTGTGTGTGTGTGTGTGTGTGTGTGTGTGTGTGTGTGTGTGTCCACACCTGGCTCTTTATGTGAGGGATGAACTCAGGTCCTCACGTTTGTGCCTCGAGTAAGCCACACCCTCAGCCCCAGAGCGAACTGTTTGAAGCTGCCGTCGTGCTCATCTTTGTAACCCTACTACCCTGTGTGTTACCTGTGACAGGCAGCGCTGGATTATTAACAGGATGCGCCCCCGACAGCTGTCCTTCGTCTCCGGGGCTCTTCCTAGGAGCCCATCTTTTCATTCCTGGGAAATCTACCCTAACCTGATGCTTATCTTTGGGCTCAGTAAGTCCTTTGCCTGACAGTCCCAGAGCTCTGCCTTCCCCTCTGTGTGTGTGTGTGTGTGTGTGATGTACACGTTCATGGGTGAATGTATCCATGTGTGTGCAGGTACATACACACTTGTATGTGAGCGGAGGTCAGAGGTCAACACCAAGTGCTTTTCTCAATCACTATCATTTTTAAAAAACTTTTAATTTAAAAAAGATCACATTTATTTATTATTATTTCCCAGAGCACAAACCCACCTTTATTTATGTACCTTTCATTAGTTTAAATCCAAGAAGGGCACAGCATTATGCAGATTTCACATCCAACAGGGCTTTGTAGGGAGGTTGCTTCTGGATTTGGCACAAACCGTCTCACTCCTTCCACGAGCCTGACTTACCTCTGTTTGCCTTCAGGAGCCATGACATTGGTTTTGTGGTGGTTGTTGTTTGTTTGTGTTTTTTTTCTTTATACACAGGAGTACATCTCCTCTTGCCTAAGAAGAATACAGCTGGGGCATAAACATCTTCAGTTTGTTGTTGTTTTGCTTTGCTTTGTTTATCAAAACAGGGTTTCTCTGTGTAGCCCTGACTGTCCTGGAACTCTCTCTGTAGACCGGGCTGGCCTCGGACTCAGAGATCCGCTTGCCTCTGCCTCCCGAGTGCTGGCATTACAGGCATGCAGCGTGCTCTCTTTGGTTCTGGGGCCCTTGCTTACAGTCAGCAGAAATGGCCTTGCACCGTAGCCTCCTGGCCTTTGTATCAATTAGGAAAACAACACTTTAAGAAGTCCTGTTCCCAGCAGGCCTCCACAGGAGCCAAAATGGTGGAAAGAGGAAGGCAAGGCCCTAAATTTTTACTTTTGGAGTGTGTGTGTGTGTGTGTGTATGGGGGGGGGGGATGAGGGTTTGAGACAGGGTTTCTCTGTGTAACCTTGACTGTCCTAGACTCACTTTGTAGACCAGGCTGGCCTCAGATTCACAGAGATCCGCCTGCCTCTGCCTCCCGAGTGCAGGGATCACAGGCGTGTGTGACCCAGCCATACATTTTTTAAATTGATTTTTGAGACAGGTTGTCATTATGTGACTCAGCTTGAGCCTCTGCTTTCGGGTCTGACTATGTAGCCTAGAACTTTCTATGTAGACAAAGTTGCCTTCTGCCTCCCAAGTGCTGGGGTTAAGGTATGTGCCACCAGACCTTCGAGACACAGTCTCTCTGTGCAGCCCTGACTGTCCTAGACTTGTTTTTTAGACCAGGCTGGCCGCGAACTCACAGAGACCCGCCTGCCTCTGCCTCCTGAGTGCTGGGACCAAAGGTGTGCACCACCACACCCGACCTGCTTTAGTTTTTATTGAGTAAGTTCCCTTACTCAAATTGGGTCCCCCGTCCCCAGTGACTGACTTCCTCTGACGGCATCCCCCCGTCCCATTTTATGCTGCCCCTGATGATGTCACTGAAGGCCCTAGCAGTTCCCTGACAGTGCAGACACTGACAGAAGCAGAGCAGACACGGTGCTGACAGGTTCTGCTTTTTACCCTCTGCACCGTTCCCTCCATCTCGTTAAACCGTTAGATCGCATTCCTAAAGCGAGCCACTGGCTGTCCATTCCCTTATTTGGCCCCTTCCTCCTCTTGAAGCTGACTACCAAAATACGGCTATCAAAGCGTGGAAGCTCAGCGATCAAAAGCCCCCTTTTGGCTACCCTAATTAACATGCCCAATCACAATTAGCCAACTCATCCTGACGCTGCGCTTTCCCTTTATAAACTGTCCTTTGCCTGTGGGGCCATGTCTGCTTCCTCTCTCCAGAAGCAGTCCTTCGGCCCTCAGGGTGATATCCCTTCCCCTCTTTCCCTTCTTGCTTTCCCCTTTTCCCTCGTCTTCTATCTCCCGTCGCTGTCTCTTATTCCCTGCCCTTTGTCCCTCTGGGGCAAGTAAACTTCCTTTGTACCGAGAACTTGGTCTTGACAGATCCAGGGCTGTCCTTCCTTTCAGACGTCACACTAGGACTCCATGAGCAGATGACTCGGTGGGAAAAAGCACTTACTGCATAAACACGAGGCCTGGCGTTGGAATCCCCGGGACCCGTGTAAAATCCCAGGACCTGTGTAAAAGCCGGATGCACAGGATAAGCATCTGTGATCCCAGCATGCCTACTGGAAGACAGGAAGTAAGGATGGGAGGCTCCCCATGCCAGCCAGCCAGCCCGGAGTACTCAACGGAAAACAGCAAGGTGATCCGTCCAAATGAGGTGGATGGTGAAGCCCGAACCTTGAAGCCGCCCTGTGACCTCCACAGACATACTGTGACACATGTGTGCCTTCATTCATGAAGTGTGAATGAAGTGTGAGTGTGCTCCCATGCAAAACAAACAAACAAAGAAACAAACAAACAAACAAACGGTTAATTCACTGACTAAGTCCATACCCTCAGGATCTGCTCAGTTAGCCCAAAGCTCCAGCTCTGATTGTGGCTTGCGTTGAGGACCAAGCCTTTCATAACATAATTGCTGTTGGTGGGATCCATCCCCAGTGGGGTCGGTTGTTGCACTTCCACCAGAATGTCAGACCTACAGCCTTGGGTCCAGCGCAGCAAACAGGCACCCACACACTGGGGTTTGCTGTTGGTAGACAGCCCTCTTTTCCCTCGGAGCTGCTCGAACGGCTTTCCGTGGTGGCCAGCACACCTCAGAGCCAATGATGGGAGAGGAGGCCAGGGCACAAGCAACATTCGCGGTGTATAACCCCAGAGTCCTAATACCGTGGAGACAATGTTGTGTTGGTCACACAAGTCATTCCAGCTCAGCAACTGAGTCTTCGGGGCCAGGTGAGGAAGCTTGGCTTGAGGGCAGCCATCTTGGAGGTCAGCCACCACATAACTAAGCCTCGATTTTGGTCTTTAAGGATAAACGGAAACTAGGCGATGAAAGCTGGTTTCGTGGGATGAGTCTGTGTGCTCCCCTGAAATTCAGAGGTCGAAGCCTCAGTCCCTAGTACCCCAGAATGTCGGGGGAAGTGGGGCCTTTCAGCGAGTAGTTTTTATGCTTGTGTAAGTGTCTTCGTTACTTTTGCATTGCTGTGACAAAATACTGGACAGAAAAAACTCAAAGAGGAAGACTGTCTCGGCTTGACAGTTTCCGAGAGGGTCACGTGGCCCTGCGTGTTTGTGCAGAACTTTGTGATGGTTAGTGAGTGTGTCAGAGATCGATCTACCTCATGGGTAACAGAAAGCAGCAGAAAGGAAGTGTTCACCAGCACAATCCCTCAAAAGCCCGTCCCCATGGCCTACCTCTTGCAGCTGGAAAGTCTTCACTATCTTCCAAAGTAACACTGCCAACTAGTGGCCAAGTGTTTGAAGCAAAGGCCCGACATGGCCATTGTACATTCAATCCACTACAGGCCACACATTGTCAGTGACTTGGTATAAACAGTCACAGCTGTGTCCCAGTAAAACTTTACTTAGGAAACTAGTCCGGTTCTGGTTCCCATGCTGCAGTTTGGGAGTCTCCGCCAGAGGCGGGTGTGGGGAGTCTGGAGACGGGCTGGGTTCCCACATGGGATGTCACAGAAGCAGCATCCAGACCTGAACGCAGGCTCTCCTTCCAGCTGTGTGGAGACACTCCAGTGTATTGTCTGGTTACGGCCTCTCAGACGGGGGTGTGTCAGGGGGAGGGTGTGAATGGGGGAGGGGATGTCCTGTAAAGGTCTGTGCGGTGTTCCTCACACAGACGAGGCCAGTCTTGACAGCCCTTCAGCCACCTGACTCCTCTGAGCCTCTACATCTTCAGGTAAAAAGTTCACTAGCCTAAACCCGGGGCCTGTCAGAAAGGGTGGCCCATACTGTCTGTCCCCTTCCCCTGTCTCAAACGTGGGGTCATTACTTTACCCCACATTTTTCAACCTGCGGTGACAGCCACTGGGGGGGTTGCACATCAGATATTTACATTCTGATTCCTAACAGCAGCAAAGTGCAGTAGCAATGAAATAATTTTATGGTCGGGGGTCACCACACATGGCTGCCTTAGTAGGGTTTCATTGCTGCAGAAAGACGTCACGACCACAGAGACTCTTAGAAAGGCAGACTTTTAATTGGGGCTGGCTTATGGTTTCAGTGGTTTCGTCTTTTATCAGGGAAGCAAGGCAGCCTGCAGGCAGACACGGTGCTGGAGAAGGAGCTGTGGAGATGTCTCACTCAGTGCAGCTTGAGCGTAGGAGACCTTAAAGCCCGCTCCACAGTGACACACTTCCTCCAGCAAGACCCACCCTCCCTAATAACGCCTTTCGCTCCGGGCCTGGCATTCAAATACTGGAGTCTATAGGGCCGCTCCTATTCAAACCACCACAGTGAGGAACTGTGTCAGGGGGCTTCAGCGTTAGGAAGGTCGAGAACCACAGCTCTACAGCCTTGTGCTCTACAAACTGTCAGCAAAAAGACGTGCTCCTAGGGTCAGGGTCTGCAGTTTGCACTCACGGACATAGCAGGGCTAAGTCCAAGCAAAAACAAGTTACTAGGAAGACATTTTGGTCACTGCCATTTTGCGTGGTTCTAAGCCAGTGTGGCATGCCTTGATTTTTAGAATTCTGGCCGCTAAGGGCTGGAGATGTAGTTCAGTTGGTAGAGCATTTGTGTTGCCTACGCGGGGCCCTGGTAATACACAAGCTAGGCATGGTAGTGCAGGTCTGTAATCTCAACACAGGGAAGGCGGAGTCAGTAACGTCAGGGGTGCAAGGCAGCTAGCCTGGGATATGAGACTCTATTTAAAATATAAAATAAAATTCTACAAAGAATATATTGAATTAAAGAAATGGGGCTAAATGTGGATAACACACAGTATAGATACATATGCAAATGTCAATGAATAAATTAAAAATATATTAAATGAAATTCTGGCCTCCCTGACCCCAGTCAGTTTCATGTGTATTCATAAATATCAAAGGACACCCCCATATGGGGCGGAGGCCAAACACCACTGCCTACGTGAAAATAGCGCACACAGCTCCAGAGGGGCAGACGGGCGCCTAGGCCACGCCCTACTTGCGTGAGGCCCCGCCCCGTGAGAAACCCCGAGCTTGTTAAGAAAAAACAGCCCCGCCCCTTCACCCAGGCCCCGCCCACTCAAAGGCCCCCTCGCTTAGGGAACCGGCCCTATCTTTGGCTACCAGAAGGGGGCGGTAGTGCACAACCTATCAGTCCCAGACGGCCGGGCCGGCCCCAGTGCGTGTGACCCCGCCCACCAGAGGCTCCGTCTCTGCCCATTGGGCGCTGAGGTGTCAGGTTTCCGTTCCCTTCGCCCGGCTCCCCGCCCTCATAGGCTCCGCCCCCGTTGGCCCCGCCCCCTCGGAGGCCTCGCCCCGTCCGTTGCGCGGCCGGCAGGAGGCGCCTCGAGCCGGGCGCTAGCTCGGCTAACGGCGGGCGTGGGAGCCTCGCGCGGGGGACGCGGCTGACGGGCTGCGCAGAGGTGAGTGCGGGGCGCGAGAAGGAAGGTCGGCGGAGGCCGAGGATGGCCCAGGAAGTGGCGCTGGGGAGGCTGCGGGGACCCGCGGAGGGCGCGGAGGGCGCGGAGGAGACCGCGGGCTGAGACACGGGCGGCGGGGCACGCGCTGGGGCGGGGCCGCGCTGGTCACGGTCCCCGCGGCGAGTCCGGGCGCGATAGAGGCAGGCTTGCTCGGTTGCCATGGAAACCGGCGAGCGCACGGGACCTGGAGAGGCCCGGGGGAGCTGCACCCGGAGGCTGGGTGGGCGCGGGTGGCGTGGCCCCGAGGGCTTCCAGGGGCGACCCGGGTTTCGTCACTCGTGGCAGAGGGGCCCTTCCGGGCCTCAGTTTCCCTGGTAGCGCCTTGGGGGTGCAATGTAACCCGAGGCGTCCCGAAAGAGCTCAAGGCGGGAGTCCCGCACTCTTCCACCAGGATGGTGGTGACACCCCCGCCTACACCCGTCCCGCGTCGTGTCGCCTCCCCACCCGTGTGCCCGCGAGAGGCATTGTTTCTCCAGCTATTTCTGTACCATTTTCCAGCCAGCCCCCCGACAAGTGCAGTGCCCGAGACAGATGCTGAGCTGGAGCTCCGAGGCCCTCAGAGGGATCTGGCTTCTGTCCCTGGGGAGCCCCGGGGTGGGGGCCTGACAGGCTGCAGACCTGCCCGGCCAGCCTCTGTCTCCTGCCGAGTGTTTGGTTAATCTGAATTGCCAAAAAGAATTTGATTACCGGTGTCTCGGAGCTGCTGGCCACCTCTTGTGAATTCCAGAGAGGAGCTTGCCTCTGATCCCGCAGGGGGAAGTCAGTCCCTTTTTGCTAAGTGACTAGCGGGCCAAATGAAACCTGATTGAATTATGCTCGCATTTGAAGCCTCCCTCCAGCCTGAGCCATAAAGATAGGATTTGCGGATGAGGGGGGCCGGTTAAAGCACCGCCTGCAAAGTTGACTGCTCGTTTTTTTTCTTCTGGTGGAATGATAATGTGTTCCACATTGTCCTGCTGGAAAAGAGACGTCCCTCCACCCATGTCAGCTGTCACTGACCTCACTGCCTGCCTGGTCGCTGTGACTTAACCTTGGGTTTTTTTGTTTGCTGGTTGGTTTTTTGTTTCTTAAAGCAGAAATGGGATTCTTCTTGGAGGATAAGGAAAGGGACAGACAGTTCCTGAGGCAGCCACAGCGAGAGCCGTGCATGGACTGTGACTCTCCGGGACCTGAGGTGTCCCCAAATGTTTGTGTGCCAGAGGCAAGAATTGGGCAGAAAAGGAAAAGACAGGTCATACTTCCAGAAAAACAGATCTGGTTACCTAGGGCGTGCTCTCCTCTGTAGGACTTTCCCTGAATTCCAAGTGGCCTTTTGAGAAACATTTTTGTCCAGTTTGGACAAACAGGCTGCACTCTTGATTCTGTGGTTAGGAAGGGAAGTGGCCTGTGAGCAGGTGGCCACCCTCAGGGCCCACTGTCTTTAGTGGCCGTGGGGAGGATGGTCATAAAGGGGTGCTTTCTGGAAAGCCTCAAAAAAGCCAAAGCTCAGCATTCACTGGGCCTCTGGGATTAAGAAGATTGAGTCACATTCACCCGGTTTATGTCACCTCCTGCTCGTCACCGTTTTTGCTAACTCTGTCTTAGAATCCCTCTGCATAGGAGGAGGTTACTTCTGGAGTTCCAGCCTGCACCCCTTACTCCCAAGACCCCAGGAGAGGAGCTAGGAGCTATGTACTTGTAGTTTTCCATTGCTCTTTCCTCTCACTTATTAACGTATATATTGTGAGGCAGAGAACTGTGTAGCCCAGCCAAAGAGCCCAAACTCTTTGCATAGCCTAGGATGACCTTGAACTTCTTTTTAAATTTTTTTTACGTTGATTTATTTATTCTTTCACTATGTTCACATGCTTTAAATTTTTAATACTTAAATTTGTTATTTCTCTGTGTATGCTTGCACATGCTTAATTAGTGCTCATGTGGAAGTCAGAGGACAGCTTTTAGGAGTCCATTTTCTCTGTCTAGCATGTGATGTGTGGCACTTGAATGTCAGGCTTGCCAGCAGCCACCTTTGCCATCTTGAAGGCCCAATGACCTTGAACTTCCAATTGTCCTGTCTCTACCTCCTGAATACTGGCATTACAGGGTGCCTGGTTTGTGCAGTGTTGGAAATGGAATCCAAGACTTCATGCATGCCGGAAACTGAGGTACATCCCCGTCCCTATTACTTCCTTTTAGATGGGGTCTCTCAGCCCCAGGCGGTCTGGAACTTATTATATACCCCAGGCAGGCCTTGCCATGCAATCCTGCCGTAGCCTTCTGAGAGCCGCTATTCCATGTGAGCCATGCCAGCTTCCATTTCTCCTCCCCACTCTCTGCTTTTGATAGTGACCTTGGGCTTTTGCTCCTATTGCCTCTAACTTCCGGAGGACTGGGATTTCGGGTGTGCGCTCCCATGCCCAGTCTAACATTTCTGCTTCGTTAGAGCAGGACTACAGTTAGACTGTACCAGCCTGCCCAGCATGTGTAGCCTGGGTACAAGACGCCCGTTGACTTCTGCATTGGATCCGGCCCTTTTAAACACTGGAGGTTTCCTTGTGACCTTTCTCCCGCTCAAGCACCTTTTGGCATTGTGTTTCCGTTTCCTCCTGGACACGGTTTCCAGAAGCTGGCCACAGGCTTCAGTGGCTGAGGCTGCATTGTTGCCCTCCTGGGTGAGACTTCCGACAGAGGCTTCTCCAACAGACACGTTCACTGTGCTTCGTGGAAGTGCTGTGGAGCCCGTGTCATCCGAGAATGTGTGCTGGTCTAGAGGCTTCCAAGGAAGGGGTGTGGACCAAGCAGAGGCCCAGCTCAGGCTTGGAGTGGTTACTTAGGAGGCGTCATCTTGTGTTTCTGAGGCAGATCTCAGGGTCGTCTTGTCTTCATTTCATGTAGCTTCTGGACAGGGAACTTTAATTCCCATGGTTGCATGTGATGCACACGTGATCATGTGTGTGTGTGTGTGTGTGTGTGTGTTTGAGAGAGAGAGGACAGAGACAGAGAGAGGCATGGGAGTGTGTGTGGGGATGTGTGTGCCAGTCCCCACACAAGCAGAGGCTAGACCAACCGAAGCTGGCAGCTTTCAGTATCTAGCTGCCTCTTCCACGTCCAGCATACTTGGTCAGACGACACAGCCCCACATTTCTTTCTGCCCTGCCACTTCTGTGAAGCACAGTGGACATCTCTGCTGGAGGAGCCTCAGTCCACAGAGCCCGTATGTTAGCCCCAGCGCTGAGGTCAGGCGTGTGCAGCCGGGCCCAGCTTTGTACATGGATGCTAGGGTTCGGATTCCCATCCTCTTGCTTGCAGAGCCAGCACTCTTATCCACTGAGCCATCTCACCAGCTCCTTGAAAATGCTTTTTTTGTAAGTGACAGTGACATGCAGGGGAGCATAGTCAGTTCTAGGCTTCTCAGGGTTACTGTTGAGGCTTGTTACAGGATCCTCAGGGGAAGAGACACGATCGATGCTTTGACCCCTCCATGACTTTCTTCAGTGAAACCCCAAAGAATCTTCTGTATTCCCTTTTCTGTCCACTTTCTCTGGACACCAGCTATTTATAGGTAAGCTCAAGTCTTCAGGAAATGGGTACGTTATTAAGGCTCTGTGGTGGGCAGAGGTCCTTCTGATAGGACCCAGAGACTTATCCCACAGGGCTGTTACTAGTTTTGGGGGCTCCAGCTTGAGCGCCTAAAGCTCTCAGGAGGGTCCTGGAGAGCTCACACTCTTCCCACAATGCCCAGGCACCCAGGCCAGCAGGCTCTGAAGGTGTGGCGGCCTGGTTTTTGGCTTCCTTCCTGAAGGTGCTGCTGGTGGGGGCCTCAGGCAAAGATATGGAAGAAATCCGATCCTCAGTGTCAGTTTGGAGGTAGGGCAGTTGCTTTTAGCTCCCTGTGGGGTCCTTGCTTTTGAGACAGGCTCTTCCTGTGTTTGTAGCCACAGATTTGGTGAGTAGCTTTGGCTGGCCTCCAGCTGAAGATTCTCCTGCCTCAGCTTCCTCTTAGTTGCTGGGATTCTAAAGATTACAGGCACCGGTGGCCATGTCTGGCTCCCTGGTGGTTGGTTTTGCCTTGTCTTGTTTTATTTTGTTTGAGAGGGAGTCTCTTGTTCCCAGGCTGGCCTGGAGCGTCCTGTGTAACTCAGGTCGACCTTTGTTCCTTCACCTCCCCACAGATGATGGGGACCACACACTCTGCTTTACTAAACTAAGTATTTTTTTTTAAACAAACAAACTTGTTTAGTTTTTTTGTTTTTAGATTTACTTTATGAGTGTTTGCCTGAATGCAGGACGTGTGCCCCGTGGGCCTGGTGTCCTCAGAGGTCAGAAGAAGGCCTCAGATCTTGTGGAATGGGGTTACTTAGAGGTGTGAGATGCCATGTGGTGCTGGGAGCCAAACCCTGGTCCTCTGCACGAGCAGCACGTGCTTTTAAGCATTGCACCCTCTCTAGACCCAAGAATCTTTTTTCTACTTAAAAATTATTATTGCATGTGTGCACGGACAATGACACACATGTAGAGATGGGAAGACAATTTTTGGGAGCTGGTTCTCCCCTTCTTGCTGCGGCTGCTGGGTCAGCCTGAGGTCAGCAGGCTTGGTAGCCAGGGCCTTTACCCACTGGACCATCCTGTTAGCTCTGTGAGAGTCTTTTGAAGAGTTCCTTGGGTGGTTCTGCCTTCAGCTGCTGCTTCTCCAACCCATAAAAATGTGGGTGAGTAGCGGCCGGGGACTCCAGTGGAGCTGGCTGCCTGGAGTCAGGGTGGCAGGTCTCTGGTGCTTTCTCTGGGTCCTGAGTCACTAGCAGGTGTGTTCAACCTTTTCACATTGCAACGTGATGTCATCTATAAAGCAGACAGTCAGGCACTGCGCAAAACCAAGCCGAACCACCAAAAAGCCCGGATTTTAAATGTTTACAGTTTTGTGTTGGGTGCCATTCGCAACTAATCCTCGATTGCGCGCAGCCCCAGGGCTGCAGGCTGAACACACTTGTCTGGGGTGAGCCTTCTAGAAGCTCCTCTCTTGCCTCACCAATCTGGCTGGCCTGTCTGTGGTGCAGGAGTGGGGTGTGGTCGTCAGGAGATGAGTGCATGCAGCCTTTCTGCCTCATCCTGGCTGGTGTCGGAGCTGAAAGCCCCTATTTCCTTCTCTGGGCTCCCCAGCAGACCGTTGTGAGGAAGATGGGCAATTCCACCTCTGAGCCCCACAGGACATTAGGCTTAGCATTCTGCACCAGGCAGCCTCTCCCTGCTCCCTCGGAGCTCCTGGGGAGCCAGCCTCGCTCTGGAGGGCCCCAGTGGCCGGGTGGTTGATGTGGTGGGTGGAGTGCAAGCATTCCAAGAATGTCTACACGGGCTGTGGAGCACTCTGTGTGGTTCCTCAGGGCCTAGTGACCTAGTGGACAAGTCAGCTTCAGGCCTACAGAAGTATCTCTTCAGTTGGGACCAACCTCCACCTCCATCTCTTCTAGTCAGGACCAGTTTCCTCTGCCAGGTCATGGGGAGCAGCATTTTCTTGGGGTTTGTGTTGTTGTTGTTGTGTGTGTGTGGGGGGGAGTGTAGGCACGTCCATGGAAGCCAGAGGGGAACATCAGGTGACCTGCTCTTTCATTCTCAGCCTTATTCTTTGGAGACAGGGTCTCTCTCTGAGCTTAGAGTTAGGTTGGCAGCCAGTCTTCTGTCTCTGCCCCTCACACTGCTGGGTTATAGGTGTGTGCATAGCCATGCCCAGATTTTTACACAGGTGCTGGAGATCTGAGATCAGGTCTTTATGTGTGCACAGCAAGTGCCCTTAGCCACTGCGCCATCTCTCCAGTCCCAGGCTTTTGTTTTTGTTATTTTAATGGTTGTAGCTGTGGCCATTTCCCTAGCTCTGCAAGTGTTTGGACTGAGCTTTGTCTTTTGTATAGACTGGCATAGAAAAAAGTGAACCTACAGAGGGACAGAACTCTGTCCCCAAGTTGAATATGGCTTGCTTTTTGTTTCTTGTTGTTGATGTTGTTATTCTGGCTGTGACCTGGCTAGATGGTGGGCATGTCCGCCAGGACAGAGAATCAGTGTGCTTGTCCCCTGTCCACTTGCAGTGCTGTTCCCAGCCCTTCTCAGAAGTCACGCAGCCCAAAGGCAGTTATGGCTTACTATGACTTCCTCGTGCTTCTTCATAGTGGCTTTCCCTGAAAGCGCTCCAGTCTGTCAGACCTGCTTTGAACCTTGCGCCTCACAGGCTCTGACTTAGTGCCATTGCTGGGGTCCTGGCTCCAGGTGGTGTGGATGCTGGGATGGCCCAAAAGTGTTCCCTGGGCTGGGATGGACTCGTGTCTCTTTTGCTCTTGATACCCTGACACTTGCCCTAACCTGATCCCTTTGTTCTCCCAGGCTCCGGCCTTCCCCCAGCTGTTGGCTGAAAGCCTCAGTAGTTATTCATGAAGACGCGCCCACCATGTTTTATGGGACTCAGTTCATCATGTCTCCTCCCACGAAGAACAAGCTAAAGCGACAGAGCCAGCTGCTGTCCACTATGCTGTCCCGGACACTGAGCTACAAGTACCGTGACCTGGACTCCACCTTGTGCAGCCTGGGTGCCAGCGATGACCCCGCAGAGCTCTCTACCCAGCTCTCGGCCCCTGGCGTCTTGAAGGTGTTTGGGGACAGTGTCTGCACAGGCGCCCACTACAAGAGTGTTCTGGCCACTGGCACCTCGAGTGCCCAGGAGCTGGTGAAAGAGGCACTAGAGCGCTATGCCCTGGACCCTGGCTGTGCTGGCCAGTATGTGCTCTGTGACGTTGTGGGCCAGGCTGGGGACTCTGG
This sequence comes from Meriones unguiculatus, assembly GCF_030254825.1. Lineage (NCBI taxonomy): Eukaryota > Metazoa > Chordata > Mammalia > Rodentia > Muridae > Meriones > Meriones unguiculatus. Next base: position 6,049,386 of record NC_083362.1, on the reverse strand, counting down.
ACAGCGGTGGCAGGCCCAGTGCTTCCGAGTGTTTGGGGACAATGAGAAGCCCCTGTTGATCCAGGAGTTATGGAAGCCCCGAGAAGGCTTGTCCCGGAGGTTTGAGCTGAGGAAGAGGTCTGATGTGGAAGAGATGGCAGCGAGGGACGTGGATACCACCACAGCAGGTGAGGAAGGGGCACCGGGTCTGAGCGTGGAAGGGAGGCTAGGAGGGTGACAGGCAGAGGGGACAGCACATGGGGGAAGGTGAGGCTGGTTTGACGGGAGTGGGCCTGCATCAGTCATTGACATCCCCAGAGGTCTGAGTAACCTCACTGGACATGTGCATTGACACGTGGTGGCACGTGGTGGCCCGTTTCAGCGGCTTCAGCTACCTTCTGTAGTGTACCAGGCCGTATCCGGTCCGTTAGTCCCAGAGACCCGTGGGTTCCGGGTCAGTGACCTGCCGCAGGGTGAGTCCCACTCAGATATGCCAGGAGTCTCAGGGCGACTGGGTAGAAGGGCAGCGAAGGATCCTCCATAGACTCTCACGACACTACGAGCCCGAGGGCCTCTGGTGCCAAGTGCCCGAATGAGGGACGTTAGTCAGCGCCTCAGGTGACCTAGACGCAGTTGTCATACTTCTCTCGGGCCTTAGGAGTAGGTGCTTGCCTTGCTCTGGGCACAAGGATGTGGTTGGTGGCTTGGTGCCCGTCGCTTTGCTATCCAATTAGTGGATAGAAATCAGTTATTTTGCCAGAGTTTATTACAGGTTTTAGTTAACTTTTTTCAAAAAAAAATTCAGATTTTTTTTATGTGTGTGGATACGTACCCTGTGAGGGCCTGGAGTTCCAGATGGTTGTGAGCTGCTGTGAATAATGGGTCTTGAACCCAGGGTTACTACAAGAGCAATATATATGCTTCAGTGCCGAGCCATCTCCAGCCACATGTTTTCTTTAACGTTAGGACATAAAGTGATAGGTTTCATGATGACAGCTTTTTCAAAACTTTGATTTGTTTCTGTTTTAATAATGTGAGTGCTTATTTGTGTCGGGAGATTAATGAAGGCAGGCGTCAGTGTGGAGGTCAGAAGTCAAGCTGCGAGCCAGTTCTCTTCCACCTCATGGGTCCCAGGGACCGAATTCAGGAGATCAGGCTTAATGGCAAGTGCTTTTACCCACTAAGCCATCTCACTGGCCCTTTATTTAAAAACAATTATACACACATACATACACACACACACTCACACACACACACACACATATATATATAGTGTGTGGTGCGTGTGCGCATGTTATGGCACACTCACAGGTCCGTGGTATTTTCTGGGGCTCTAGCTCTGGGTTTTAGGCTTAGGCAGGAGGTTCCCGGTTGGCCAGCCTCCCCACCCCACGCTCTGTTTTCATAGACTTCTCATAGCCAGGTGTAATCCCAGCAGTCAGGAGGCTGGGGCAAGAAAGGGGAGGGTTTGTGTCCAGCTTGGGTTGCGAAGCAAATGCTTTCACCTGCTAAACCATCTCACTGGCCCTTTGTTTAAAAAAAAAAAAAAATATATATATATATACATCTATCCACGTGTGTGTGTGTGTGTGTGTGTGTGTAGAATCTTTCTGTTCAGTCAAAAGAGAGGTTTTTGAGGGAAGAGGTCATGTGGGCTGGAGCTGCATATGCATGCAGATGTGGGCTTGCACACGCGCGAACACGCACGCAGGCGCTGGGGCTCAGGGCCTTGACGTTGGTGCGCGGAGCATCGCTTTGTTTCCCTTTGCTGTGTGAGGTGCGTGTGGCGCGTGTGTAGGTGTTTGTACCTGTGTGTGCACCGAGGCACCCTGCCCTGTACCATTCTCCCCCTTATTCCCTTAAGGCAGCGTCCTGCACTGAGCCTGGACCAGGCTAGTGGTCTTCCTCTGCGCGACACTCACAGTGAGGTTAGAGGCACAAGGCCACACCTAGCAGTTTATGTGGTGCAGAGGATTTGAACTTACGTCTTCGTGTTTGCACAACAAGCATTCTTACTCACTGAGCCATCTCCTCAGCCCCCAGAGCAGCATTGTGGACATTCTCTTTTGCACAGAGCAGGCCTGATGAGACGGTCTCAGGGGTTGCCGCTGGCGCCCAGTATCCATGGGTCTGTCTGTCATTAGGCCATTGTCCTGTGCCCCCTGAGTGAGGGGGCTCTTTAGGGAGCCTGTTCTGGGGTGTAGTGGCTGCTGGCTGCTGTGGGTGCAGTGTGGATTTTCCTCTGTCCACTCATTCAGCACCGCTCACACGAGGCCAGGCCGGAGGAAGTTCTGCAGCTCAAAGCCTCTCTCCCCTGGTGGCTACGGAAACCTCTCCAATAAAGAGTCCATTCTTCATTGGTCAGGCTGAGTGACCCACTTGTTGGGCCTTAGGGGGTCATGTTACTGCCCAAGCAGGCCCAGCCCAAGGGATGACTTTCCTGGCTGCCATTCTTCTCTGGGTGTGATGAAGGTGCCCTGTGCCTTTTGGCCAGGGCAAGGGCTGTGAGGATTATGCTAGATTAGCTGTCACAGGCATACCCATCCTGCTGCGGCTCCTTCTCCCCCTCTTTTTAATAATTTTTTTTTCTGGCAGTCCTAGGGATTGAACCTAGTGCCTCACCCATGCTAGGCAAGTGCTCTGCCACTGAGCTAGAGCCTCAGCCTTTGTGCTTTGTACTTGGCATTGCAGCATACTCTAGAGCCTCTGGTAAGGCCTAGGGAGATGCAAAGGAAGGAGCAGGCCTGGCTCAGTTAGGAGCCAAAGATGCCCTGCAGACACCCAGGTAACACGGCACAGTGACCCCACGACAGACAGACCTGGCCTGGAACTTACTGGAACACCAGGCTGGCCTTGAACTCACAGAGATCAGGCTGCCTCTGCCTCCCAAGTGCTGGGACTAAAGGCATTTGTCACGGAGCCGGGCTCTGCCCCATTCTTGTTGTCACGGTAGAAGCTGCTCTAGGCTTTCAGGAGCTTCTTTTGGCTCACGCAGTAGAAGCACCTGGATGGCTGATGCCTGGAGCCAAGCTGCCCTGGGAGCGGGAACCAGGCTCCAGCTGGCAGTTCACCCGCCTCTTGTGAATCACTGCTGTGCTTTCAGCACACCATGGAAATGCCCTTTGTCGTGTTTGGGTTCTGTTTTCCATAAACATTGCCTTTTTTTTTTTTTTTTTTTTTTTTTTTTGGTGCTGTGATTTCCTGATTTTCCAGCTTATCAAAATATGGGCTGTTTGGGAGGGAGGCAAAGGTGGATGTGGAGCAGGCTGGGCTGGAAGGCAGTTCTTGGTAATTTCCCAGGGGCTGGAATTTAGGGCCTGTGCCATGAGGAGAGGGCTCTGTGTCCTGTCATTGAGATAAAGATGACAATCACTTACATGCACTGTGGGGAGGGTGATGGCAGGGCCATGTGGTTTTTGTCAGCACCTTAGGAAGGGTGAGGGATAAGGCATGCTTATAATCCTGGCAAGAGCAAGTGTGAGGTCAGCAGGAGTGTTTGGAACTTCTCTCTCCCTCCCTCCCCGCACTCTTTCTGTGTGTGTGTGTGTGTGTGGTATTAGAGATGGAACTAAGGGCTTGCATATACTAGGTTCATTGATCTCTACCACTGAGATGCCCCCAGCCCCTCACTGGGGGATTCTAGGCAGGGGCTCTACCACTGAGCCACACCCCAGCCCCTCACTGGGGGTTCTAGGCAGGGGCTCTACCACTGAGCCACATCCCAGCCCCTCCCTGGGGGATTCTAGGCAGGGGCTCTACCACTGAGCCACACCCCAGCCCCTCACTGGGGGATTCTAGGCAGGTGCTCTACCACTGAACCACACCCCAGCCCCTCACTGGGGAATTCTAGGTAGGTGCTCTACCACTGAGCCAACCCCATCACCCCTATCATAGCTACAAGCTATGTCTTAATTCTTTTAAAGACATTTTAAAGATTGTTTTTTAAATGGGTGTATGCATGTGCATGTGTGCATATGTGTGTGTGTGTTTGCATACATGCATCTAAGCCATGTGTATGCAGGTACTTGTAGAAGCTCAAAGAGAGGGTTGGGTTTCCTGAAGCTGGAGTTACAGATGGCTGTGAGGTGCCCGATGTGGGTGCTGTAAACTGAACTTTGGTCTTCTTGAAGAATAGCAAATTATTTTAGCCATGGAGCCATCTCTCCAACTCTCCAGATTATTTTTCTTTTATTTTGAGATAGGCTTTCATTGCTTTTCCCAAGCTGGCCTTGGTCTCACTATGGAGCCTGTGCTGGTCTCAAACTTGTGATCCCCTACCTCATCCTTCTGAGTAGCTTGGGATAACAGCTTCGTGTCACCAGTCACCATACCTGGCTTTGGGCTGTTCCCCTTCTGCCCTTTATTTCTTATGAAAAGTGCAGTTAGCCCTGATTTTTCCACCTCAGCTTCCTGGACATCGTTGAGTGGGAGAAGGTCTTGCTATGGGAAGTGTATTGGGTATACTTGTGTGTGTCACAGCTTCCCTGGCCCTGAGGCTGTCTCCCTGCACTGTCACAGTAATGTCTCCAGATACTGCCTCACATCCTCTGGTGGGTAGACCTGCCCTCCACTGGGAGTCCACGTTAGGTCTTAATGCCTGGACTCAGCTCAGGCAATTGCCTCTTGTCACCCAGCATCTTACCCTGGAGGCCACACGTGTGGCTTACTGTTCATGACCCAGGCTGCCTTGAGGGCTGGAGATCTTGGACACTCAGTATCTTAAGGATGGGGAATGTGAGGAACTACTGTTTGTCCTGGGCCTCTTCCTGCTCAGCCTTAGATGTGTTTCTTCCTGGAGTTGGATGCCCGCCCCCCCCCCCTTTTTATCTTTGGGTGTCTTCTCCATTTTTATGGAGGCAAGCATTTAGGGCCACTGAGATTTGTGGCTAGAGATAACGTGATAAGCAGACACTGGACTTGTAACCAAAGAGCCCATCAAATGTTTGCTGTGGTGCCTGGCATTTATTGGCATCAATAAAATGTATGAGAGGGGTGTTGGGAGATGGCTCAGTCAGTAAAGTTCTTGCTTGCAGGCAAGATCCCCAGAGCTGTGTCAAAAGCTGTATATAGTGGCATGTGCCATAATTCCAGTGCTGGGAAATGGAGACAGGAGGATTCCAGACTCGTCTAGCCAGCCAGTCTAGATGAAGCATAGTTCCAGATTCAGTGAGAGACCATGGCTCAAAAAAAACAAAAACAAAAACAAACAAAAAAAACCCCAACAACCTCTGGCCTCCACATACTCACACAGATACTTGAGCACTTATACATATGCTGTACACACACACACACACACACACACACACACACACACGACACGCACGTTGGAGGAGAGAGGTCTTCTGTGGGTCTCAGCTTTCATGTGTACCCAGGATTCTAGGTTGAGCATTTTCTGATGGAAGTGGGGGGTTAAGACAGACTGTACTCGGTGTGGTGTGGCATGGCACGGACACAGACACATGCCTCTTGGAGTTGGTGGCCAAGGTTGTCACGGTCTGCATTTTGTCATGAACTTTGTCACCTAAGGACAGGCGGCAGCCGCTTGGGAACATCCAGGAACAAGCAGTGAAGCCACTGCTTCTTCATATGCCAGCTGTGTCCTGTGTGCTCTATCCTCAAAGCCGCCTCCTGTGGTCATTTGCTTTTGGAATAGTTTCTTCTGTTGAGGCAGGGTCTCATATAATCCAGCTGTCTTCAGCTTCGCTGTGTAGCAGAGGGTGACCCTGAACTCCTGATCTTCTTGCTTCCACATTCCTAGTGCTTGGGTGACAGGTGAGCACCACCCACAACTTGAATCTGATTTCTGAATAATTCCTGACCTAGGTGCGGGTGGGAGGGAGCTCAGACGCTTGTTCATCCGGAGTTGCTGCTTCTCCTTCAAGCCTCCTAGTTTTTGTGCAGTGGGTATTTAGTGGTAGGCTCATTTTGAGACATATTTCATGTGGTTTGAGGAAACCAAACCAACTCGAGCTTTTCTTCAGCAGTCTGAAAGTACAGAAGGCATCAGCTTAGCAAGCCTCAGAAGGCAGGGGAGGGACAGCCCATCGCACTGTCATGAGCCACTGCTGGAGACGTCAGTCCCCGCACCAGGACTGGTGAGGCATCAATGACGTAAGGTGTTTGAAAGACAAGACATTTGAAACCAAATGTGAGGGATGCATGCGGGGGATGGAGGAGACTGTAGATGCCAGAGTAACAGACATATGAACAATGTTCTTTGTTTTAAATTTTTTAAAAATTACATTTATTTGTTTATTTGAGGGGTACACACTATGACAGAAATCTGGAAGTCTGAAGACACTTTGGAGGAGTTGGTCCTCTCCTTACACCACGTGGTTCCGGGGAACAAACTCAGGGTGCCATGCTTGGCAGCAAGAGGCTTAACTTACCCTACCGAGCCATTTCCAAAGACAGGCGAACTGAGAATGAACATATGTGTCACAGTGAGACATGTGCCGTCAAGGTGGCAAAGAAAAGAGTTTTTAAGGAGAAAACATCCTTTTAACAGTTGGATGAGGTGGTCTGAAATGGTCACCCTGGCTGCAGCAGGCTGGCAGTAGTCCCAGATAGCAAGCAGTTGCCGAGCAGATGTCCTTGGAAGTGTTTTCTGGGTGAGATAGGAACTGTGTCTGTAGAAGGTTGCAGTTCCGGCAGACTGTCCTGGGGGATCTTGTTATCATGTGTGTGTGTGAGAGATGTTCTCCCTTGTAACACTTTATTATTGTTAAGGTTTGACACAAGTGACTCCATTTTGATTCTGACAACTTTTACCCAGGAAACTATGCTGGTAAACAGGAAATGGACTGCCCCTAGGTTGCTCCAGGTCTCTCCATATGTTAGCACATGGGCCTGGGAATGTCACTAGGTATGCGGTTGAGGGTGTGTGTGTGTGTGCGTGCACACACATGCAGAGAATACTGGAAATTCCTCACCCTCAGATCCCTCACCCTCGGATCCCTCACCAAGTTCAAAACTCTCCATTCTTCTTAGCACTTCGCACAGATGGGGATTTTCAGATGGCATGTGTGGCTATGACTGTTTTGGTCACTAATGCTTATGGATTAACCAGCTCTGAGACTTTCCAGGACCTCTGGACTGTTTTAGTGACACCAACTTAAACTTTTGAGAAGGATTTTTTTTTTTTTTTCCTGAGACAGGGTTTCTCTGTGTAGCCATGGCTGCCCTGGAACTCACTCTGTAACAAGGCTGGCCTTGAACTCACAGATCTGCCTGCCCCTGCTTCCCAAGTGCTGTGATTAAAGGCATGAGTGCTACCACTGCCCCGGAGAGAAGGTCATTAGTCAGCAGTTGTGTAGCTGGTGTGACCTATTTGTAGGGCTGTCGATGGAACCCTCAGCCTCGTTCATGCTAGCTGAGAGCTCTGGCATGCAGCTACAGTCTCAGTTGATAATGACCTGACTTATTTATTTTTAAAATTTTATGTGTATTGGTGTTTTGCCTGCGTGTATGTCTGTAAACCACATGCATGTTTAGTGCCCTGAGAGGCCAGAAGAGGTATCAGATGTCCTGAGACTAGAGTAACCCTTGTCAGCTACTATGTGGGTGCTGGGAGTTGAACCTGGGTCCTATGGAAGAGTAGCCAGTGCTCCTAACCAGAGCCATCCCTCTGACCCCAGTCACCTTTTATTGTTGTTTTCTTTTTTTTAAATACCTTTTCATACTGCACAAAACTCCAGCCTTTTTAGTGTCTATTTACTTACTTCTTCGTGTTTATGTGTGGTCTATATGTGTATACTCACGCACATGTGCGGGTGCGTTCATGCCTGTGGGTGTGCATGCCTGTGGATGCATGAAGCTGAGCTGGGTCTCTTCTTGATCACTCTCTTTTAATGAGGCAGGGCCTCTCAGCGCGGCCAGTGCTCACCAATCCCAGCTGCTCTTGCTAGCCAGCTTGTTCCTGGCGTCCCCGTATCTGCCTCCTGAGTACTGGACTCACAGGAAGTTGCCATGCTTGCCTGACTAATTCCCTCTGTCTCTTGAGCCTTCTCCTCAGCTGTAGGAGCCTTGCCAAGGCTATCTAGAAGCAGGTATCATCAGAACAATGTTGAGAATTTAGAATTTGAAGTAGAGACCACACATTTTCTGTTCACCGTTTGAATCATTTCCAGTAACAGTTGCCTTCTAGTTTACTGCTTCATCAGAGCCACGTTAACATCTGCTCGTTCCCGTGGTACTATCGGTTCAAAGATTTTTTTCCTGATATGCTCAATTGTATTAGGTATTGCATCCTGTTGTAATAGCCAGTTGTGCCCCAGGTCTGCCTCGAGCTACAGAAAAAATGGGACCATCAAATACTTTGGTGTCCCAGCTTCTGCAATAGAACACGGAGGAGTTGCGAAGTTCACAGCCTGCCACAAATACTTAATCTAAAAAGGAACCGCTCCTTTTCCTAAAGCAATGAGACTGAGGTTGACGCTCACTCACCCCCAACAGAAGGGTTATTCCAGATGCTGACTTGAGGTGACTTGGATGAGGAGGCTTCACTCTTGGTCATTTCCTAGCAAATTCCGAGGAGCTCCTGTGTGTTAGGCTTGGTGTGGTACTGCTGCACATAGGGTAATTCACAAGCTAAACACATCTGGCTCTTGGGTAGCTGAGAATCTAATGGCAATAATGATGAAGATAAAGCTCTCAAGGTGTCAGGAAGTGGTGGTCATGCCTTTATTCCTAGCACTCGGGAGGCAGGGGCAGGTGGATCTCTGAGTTTGAGGCCAACCCGGTCTACAGAGTGAGTCCAGGAGAGTCAGGATTACACAAATCCTGTTTCAACACTCCTTCCGGTCCCAGAAGAGCTCTTAAGGAGCTGGAGAGATGAGTTAAGGGTGAAGAAAGCTTGCTACACAGCCATGAGGATCTGAGTTCTGATCCCAGACTCACATAAAAACCCAGGTTTAGTCTTGTGCATGCTTGTAACATCAGAGCTGTAACCTAGCTGAAAATTGTGAGATTCAGGTTTGGAGAAAGACTGTGATTCAAAAGAATAAGGTAGGGTGCCTCCACTCCTACACAGACACTACTCATATATACGTATGTGTGCACCCACCACACACATGAAAAAACCTTCCAGGAAAAGTAACTACAAAGAGTTTTTGGGGGAGGGGTGCAGCTCAATAGTAACACATTTGCCTAGAATGCATAAAGACCCCAGCTCAATACTGTTAAAGTTACTTTTACAAAACTGTGCTTGTTTTTTCAGTTTCACTTAACCCAGCTGTCACACAAATAATTGAGACTCTATTATATATTTTAGCAAGCCTAATAGCACAGGAACTGAGAAGTTTTAACTCTGTTCTCAACTCTGTAAGCTAATCTGTCTCCTTCCCAGCATACATCCCAGAGATACTTGCACTTTGTAGCGTCCTGTTTCAGCTCCTTCTCCTGATGTCTCTCTGGACTGCTCCATGGCTGAAACCCCTACTTCCTCCTCTATTTCCTCCTCTCCTGGCTGGCAGGAAGCCCAGTCCTATTCTCTCCCCTGCTTAGCGATAGGCTGTAATCTGCTTTATTGACGTATCAGGGGAGAATTGGGAAGCAATATTTATTCAACACTGAGACAGGAGATTCTCAGAACAAGGATTACAACCAGTATGGGGGGAGGATCAGATCAGCATTTGAATTACACAATACCTTATCCCTACATCTCCCCCTTTTAGTCTGATAAAAGACTCTTTCTCTTACCATAACAAACTATATGTAACAATAACAATTGTTATATTATGTCATTAATATTTGCTATTGAAATATCTTTTAGTAAAGCTGTGGTTAATCCTAAACAGCTGTATAACCAGATCACCACACAGGGACTGGGATTTATTTTTATTTTTTTATTAATTACACTTTATTCACTTTGTATCCCCCCATAAGCCCCTCCCTCCCCCCTCCCGATCCCACCCTCCCACCTTTTTCTTCACGCATGCCCCTCCCCAAGTCCACTAATAGGGGAGGTCCTTCTCTCCTTCCTTCTGATATTAGTCTATCAGATCTCATCAAGAGAGGCTGCATTGTCATCTTCTGTGGCCTGGTAAGGCTGCTCCCCCCTCAGGGGGAGGTGATCAAAGAGAAGGCCAATAAGATTATGTCAGAGGTAGTCTCTCTTCCCATTACTATGTAACCCACTTGGACACTAAACTGCCATGGGCTACATCTGTGCAGGGGTTCTAGGTTATCTCCATGCATGGTACTTGGTTGGAGTATGAGTCTCTGGGGACTGGGATTTATTTAGTTAACCTAGATCACAATAGCTGGGCAATAGTTATTCCATCCTCAACCTCCAAGCCCACATAGTTTCCTACCATTCAGATTTTACCCATCATACTTGCTTTTAGTGATATCTTAGGTCTGGTCCATCTCTCCACTTCATTCCAAGACCTCTCTCCCAGCTTCTCCTCTCCTTCTCCTGCTCCTCTTCTCCCTCCTACTCCTTCCTCTCCTTCTGCTTCCTTCCTCTCCTCCCACTCTGAACCAGGATGTTCCACCTTATCCTCTCCATTGCTCAACATTGTGGCTGGTTGTTTTAATTGACAATTTAGAGAACAAATGGTAGCATGTTTACACAAACTTGAGACAGGAGATGCTTAGAATAAGTATCACAATGCAATGTCCCGATTGAAACCAGATAGTGGGGGAGAGAAATCAGCATTTGAATGAACAAGGGTAAGGTGTATACATTCCAAAGGAACATTATATCAACAAACAATTATTAAAATTATTAGGTAAGATTTATGTTTCTATGTTTGACACCCTTAGGTAAAGTATTTTACTATCTATCAATTTCTATTATCTTAAACAATTTAAGTTTAACTGTGAGACTATAATTATAAACCCCATCAGAGACTTAAGAAGGAATAAATATTACCTGATATGTAGGAAGTGCAGGCAAGTAGCTTCCAAAAGTATAGAAATGACAGAGATATTTGGCTGCCTGTAAAGTCCCCTAAAATTCTTTCATAATGTTGGAGCATCATCTTCAGCGTTTTGGCTCAGAATATTTGACAGACTTTTCTGTGAAACAGGAATTATAAAGGACTACCTTGTCCTTGCAAAGCTCAGCAGTTGACTCTCCTGCATCCAGTTTGTTCAGTTTTGGACAGAATTCTGTCTGTAATTGACATAAGGGCATTTTCACACCTAGTGGCTAGCTTACCATATATGAAGCCTTTGATGCTCTTTGAAGTAGAAGGGGGTGATGTGAGGAGCAGACCTGTCTCATTGTCAAAAAGCCTTAAGTTAATAAAATCTTTAAATGCCATATTCTGTAGGTCTCTGGGGTTTTTGAAAACCATCTATCTACTTATCTGAATTGTTTGCTTCTAGCTATTTTTCTGTCAATCTAAGAAATATTTTTATAATTAAACTAGTATCTAACATTACCATGAGTTTGATTATCTGACTGCTAATATGCATTTCTTAATTATCCTAAACAGTTGGTAATAATAGCTTTTAAAAGGATTAGAATTTAACATTGCAGTTTTAAGGATTACATAGTTTCAATACCTTAGCATGTTGTAACAAAATATAATATAAAGCTCTACCAATATAAGATTTTTGACTTATTAATGTTCTTTGGTCCAAAAGCAGATTCAATAATGTACCCGTTTATTTATCATTCCTATAACCAACCCCTTTAAAACAATAACAAACATCTATTATCCATAGAATGAACAAAAAACATCCAACCCCTCTTGGGAACAGGGCATAGTTTTCTTAAATAATTTCCTGTTGATTTGGGATCTAGTTTTTCTTTTGGGGGGGCCCAAGAAAATTGGGATACTGTCAAGTCTTAAGAAAGCTAGCTGTAACTTTTGTTGTCTGGTCTCTGAATGCTGAAAAAGTTCAGAGTTTAATTGAAGTCCTGACTGGAACAGTCTGTGATGCTGGATGATCTAGCTAGCTATTCTGAAATTGTGCTGGATGTAGAGTTTTGAGGAAACAGTTATTGAGGCCTTCTGCAAGGGTAGATCACCTGGGCTACTTGTTTTGTCTTCTTTGGTGTTTGGTCATCTTGCTCTGCAAAATATATAAACTTTCAAAGGTATTGTATATTTTTGTACATATATTAATATAAAAACTGTACATTGAGAACAGTTCAGTTAAAGACTCTGTAAAATCAGTTTGTATCTATGTCATTTAAAAGAATGGCATGATAAGTGTTGAGGATTTTATAGCCAAAGATTTATTGGCTATGAATAGCTGAAGTCCTGGCCAGAGACATTTTCATGTCTCAGTCAGTCTCAGAGCTGTTCCCATGTGGAGGGATCAGCAAATTCTGTTACCTGTCCTATTTTGTCTTCTTTATTTCTTTCCTTCTGTCTGCAGCCAAGATCTTCAGGAGGGTTCCCCTGGTCAAATCTGATTTCCACCAGTTTGGATGGAATACATCGTTTTTTGTTTACTGTTGAGACAGCAGCATATTCTCCTCCCCAATGCAACACATTTTCTTTCTTCCATTTAGGAATTAGCACCTTTATATACTGATCTAATTAAGCAGTTCTTTCTAAAATCCAGTGCATCTTAGTAGGTGTGCTACTTGTCTCATTTAAAAAATTTAAAATCCGTACATCATTATTTAATCTATTTTGAGAAGATATTATATTCATCTTCTATTTAATGACCACCTTTTAAAATTATTATTAGATCTTTTTATAATTGTTTGTCCTATAGGATTATAAGTTATATCTGTGACAGCTTTCATGTTATAATGTCTAAAAACTCATATTCCATTGGATATACATATTGAAGCACCATCAGCCCCAATTTGCAAAGGCACCTCTAAGACACTCACCATCTCTAACAAATATGTAACCTTAGAATCATCCTCAACAGGAAAAAAGCCCATTGGAATTCTGTGAACCTATGGCATGGTGTGTATATTTCAGCTCTCTCATCACTATAACATGGAGCACATAAACCATTGTTTGACCATGTTCCAAGGCAACACCACACAGGGTCTGCATTTCTACTTTAGCACATAGACCTTCACCCAGTGATTGGATCTTGAATATTCAATACACACAATATTGAATATTGTATACACACAATATCCAATTTGACCATGTTGGTCTATAGCTGAAGCCTTTCTACCCGGCATCTCAGTGGGCTGCCGTTCTGCAGTTTCTTCAAGTCTCGGTGGACTTTTTTCATTTGGAACTACCCCTTTTGGTGTTGTTGTAAATTCCAGATTGGATTTCTCTGAAAGTTCTCTATTTCAGTTCAAAGATTCCTCCAACCTCTGTTCTGTCTTATTCTGATATCTCCCAAAGAGGATATATAAAACTGAAATCATCAATGAAGAAAGTATTTGTATCTTAAGAAAAACTCACATGTAATCCAGAAGCACTGTGTCACTGCCTTCCTCCAGTTTTAATAGAGAAAATAATCATCTTTAATCTCAAAAGCTCTTCCTAAGGACACTTTCTTAGACCCGGCTTTCTTTCCACACCTTACCAGTATAAATGCTTGAGGCTTCCCAGTCTGTCTCTGGCTCCTGCTTTCAGGGAGAGGCTATTTTCCCCCTCCCTTACTGGATCTTGACCCCTCCCCCATTCTGAGACGTTATTGGGTCCACAAGGTTTGTTTTTTGGCCTGTGCAAGTTAGACCAATAAGAGCCCCTTTTCAAAGGGATTTAGTTTTCTACCTTGGCTAGGAAAGGCTGGCTTTGAGAAGCTTGCTTGTGTTAAAGAGCCTTTTTCCCTCCAGGAGCTGAAAGAACTGCGTTTTGAGGGTTTGTATCAGTTTTTTGTTTTCGTAGCCTGTTAGTGGCTTTGCTGTTCTGTGGAGGATGTAATCTAGAAGCTGTAAGCGCCTGCCTTAGAAATTGCAGTTGCTCTCTTAACGAACAGATCTAAGAAACTGTTTTTTTTTTTTTTTTTTTGCTTAAGTTTAGATTTTATATAAGTCTGGCTAGATTTGTGTAAGTTCTGTCCCACATTGGTATGCCAAAATGTTAAAGTTATTTTTACAAAACTGTGTTTTTCATTTTCTCTCCTAACCCGGCTATCATACAAATAGTTGAGACTCTATTATATATTTTAACAAGCCTAATAGCACAAGAACTAAGAAGTTTTAACTCTGTTCTGTTCTTAACTCTGTAAGCTAATTTGTCTCCTTCCCAGCATACATCCCAGAGATACTTGCACTTTGTAGCGTCCTGTTTCAGCTCCTTCTGATGTCTCTCTGGACTGCTCCATGGCTGAAACCCCTACTTCCTCCTCTATTTCCTCCTCTCCTGGCTGGCAGGAAATTCTCTCCCCTGCTCAGCGATTGGCTGTAATCTGCTTTATTGACCTATCAGGGGAGAATTGGGAAGCAATATTTATTCAACACTGAGACAGGAGATTCTCAGAACAAGGATTACAACTATATATGGGGGATCAGTATTTGAATTACACAATAACCTTATTCCCAAACAACTCCCAACACAGGAAAAAAAGAAGGTAAAAGGTACTATAAAAATGAGTTCGTTATGGGTTTAGGAAATTCTGAGGAGATGAATTTTCAGCCAGCCTTTGTCAAAGATGATAATACACTCACCAGGTGAACAGCAGGGGACAGTTGGTGGGGCAGGAAGAACATGGGCAAAGGAACAGTTCTGTGCAAAGACCCAGGGACAAGCAGACAGCAAGGCTGGGCAGCCACTGTGAGGAAAGCAGTGCCAGAGGGTTACTCTGGGCTTAGTGAAGCATGGGAGACCAGTGAACCATGTGCAAGACCACATTGGCTCCTGGGCCAGACTCCCTTTGAGAAGGTCAGTAATGAGTGGCCTGGGTAAGTTTCATGAGAGACAGCGGTGGCGTAGACTCCAGTTACAAGGTGGAGAGGAGTAGAGTCCAAATATTTTGCGAGTACAATCAACAGTGCTGGTAAGAGGATTGGATGTTGAGAATGAGAAAGACAGAGGTACCAAGAGCTCAGGGTTCAGGGTAGGTGGAGGCACAGTTTTCTAAATGGAGACTACAGGGTGACGCAGGTTATGGAGGAGAGTAACCTTTCTTTTCTGGTTATTATGTGCTATTGAAGTACATCCATGGCACACATGTGTCAGTCAGAGAACAGCTCTCAGGAATCAGTTCCCAGTCCACTGGGCTTGGAGATCTCACTGAGGTCCTGAGGCTTGTGCAGGGAGAGCTTTTACCGCCTGAGCCATTATGCTGACCCAAGTGTTATCTTTAAATGGCAAAGTCTGAGCCATTCAAGCTGGCAAGGTTGGAGTCATGGAATTGGACCCACTGCTTAGGAGAGAGGGTATGATTATAAAAAGTTAATGTGTAAGTGGGTGATATTTGTTTATAGATAGGGTCTCCTAGCCCAGGCTGGCCTGGAACTCACTATGTAGTCCAGGCTGGTTTTAATCCCACGATCCTCCTACGTCAGCTTCTCTAATGCTGAGATTACATGCATAAGCCACCATGACTGGCTTGTGATATTGGAGCTGTGGAAACCGCGGTAGAGCATGCAGGTAGTGAGTGTTCATACAGTGACGAGGAATGCGGGCTTATGCAGATACTGGAGGACCACAACATCCAGAGGTCAGGTAATGGAGGAGGAGCCAGCAATGCAGACTGGAAAGTAGAAAGTCCAGAGATACAAGGCCATAGGACACAACATGGTGTTGTGCTGGCGTATCGGCCAAACATGAGGTTTCTACTATATCACTGGGCTCACTGAATTGGGCAGACATTAGATTAATTCTAGAAGACATGTAAAGAAGCTAGAAATGAAGGATGAACATTCTAAATTATCTTTCAAATGTGTAGGCTAGTACCACACTCCAAATAAAGGACATTTCTGAGGGTAAAGAAGAAGATCAACCATGGGATCATTTGTATGGGCATCAATATGTGTATTGGTGAATATGCGTGTGTGTATGTGTGCATGTGTGCATGTGTATGTGAGTCCCTGTGTGTATGTTTGTGTGTAAGTTAGGGCAAAACCTCAGGTGTTGTTCCTCAGGAACTGTCCACCTCATTGGGCTACAGTTCACCAAGCAGGCTCTGCTAGCCTTCTACTTCAGAGATCTGCCTGTATCTCCTTCTCTAATACTGCAAGTGTGCCCCGCTGTGCCCTCTTTTTATATGGGATCCAGGGATTGAGCTTGGGTCTCCATGCTCACACAGAAACACTTTACTGACTGAGCTCTTTCCCCATTCAAAGCAAAGGGTCTCAACTAGTTTTGAACCTATAATTTCCTTGGGAGGCATGCGTCAGTTTGTACAACTGCGGAACTTAAGCTTGGAGCTGGAGCAATGGCTTGGTGGTTGAAAGCACAGGGTGTTCTTCCAGAGCGTGAGTCCCAGCACTCATGTAACAATAGCTGCCGAGTGTGTGTGCATACTCACCCACAGACACACATACACAAAAGATAAAGACTAGAATCACAGTAAAAGGAACTTAGCTTGACAGTCGCCTAAAGAGAGCCAGAGCCCCTGAGACCTCAGAAAGGTGGGCAGTTAGCACTGAGACTCGCCTCCTTTCTGAGGAAGTTGAGTACCAACCCGGCATGAGGATTATAGTGGGCATGAAATTAAATCATACCAGTTGTGGCACACCTGTAATCCCAGCACTCAAGAAACAGAAGCAGGAGGATCTCTGTGAACTTGAGGCCAGCCGGGTCTACATACGAGCTCCAGGACAGCCAGGGCTACATAGAGAGGCCCTATCTCAAAAGAAGAAGAAAGGAAGAAAGAAATCACATTATACACAGGTTAGTAGGTATAAGAGCATCTGGTGGAACCAAAGTGAAGCCCATTTGGAAGAATATATCCACTATGTGGACATCCCAGTCCTCTCCAGGAATGAGCTCACCATGAAAATAAGAGGACACGAAAGGGAAAGTGCGTAGAAGTTCATAACAGACAACAAACAGCAGAATTAGATTCTCAGGAGCATTATTGGCTGTAGGATACTAAAGTGTGCTCACCATATTTGAAGAAAATGGTATAAAAGGATGAAAACAGTAACACCTCCAAAACAAAGATAGATTTTAAAAGAAAAGATAATTGTGCTGGTTAGCTTAACCTGTCAACCTGACACTAGAAAGTCCCTTTTTTAAAGGGATGCAGTTTCAATTTTGTGTAGGTCTGTGTGTCTATGTGGGGGTATGCGTATGTGTGTGTAAGTGCCCACAGAGGCCAGAGGTATTGAATCGCAGTTGGTTTTGAGCTGGAAACCAATCTCATACCCTATTTTTTTTTAGAGATTTATTTATTTATTTATTTATTTATTTACTTATTGTATGAGTGCTCTAACTGCATGTATACTTGCACACCAGAAGAGGGCATCAGATCCCAGTATAGATGGTTGTGAGCCACCATGTGGGTGCTGGGAATTGAACTCAAGATTTCTGGAAGAACAGCCAGTGCTCTTAACCAATGAGCCATCTCTCCAACCCATGGGAAAAGAGTCTTAAGGAGGAGTTGTCTTGACCTGGCTGGCTTGTGGGTGTGTCTTAGAGGATTGTCCTAACTGTACATTGACTTAGGAAGGTCCAGCCCACTGTGGGCTTTACCATCCTTAGGCAAGGGGTGCTGAACGGTATAAATGGGAAAGATGGGTGACAGCAGGCAAACACAGGTGCATTTGTTCCCAGTGCTCTTGACTGTGAACATGATGATGTGGCTGGCTGGTTTAAGTGTGTCTCACCTTTCCTGTAGCTGACTGTAACCTGGAATTGTAAGCAAATAAACCCCTTTACCACTAGGTGGTTTTTTTTTGTTGTTGTTGTTTGTTTGTTTGTTTTGTTTTGGTCAGCAACAGGAGTGAAACTGGGACAACAGTGTTTCCAGTAACAAAAAGGTAAGTATTTAAAAGAATACTTTGGCTGGGGCTGTCCCTGAGTGGCAGCGTGCAAGGCCCTAGGTTCCATCCCCAGTACCACAAGAATAAATAATATACTTTGGCGGTGCTTAAACTACAGACTGCAGATAGCTGCAGTGAAGTGAGGGATCTGACATCACCCAGGAACAAGCACGCTTGTGGAGCACAGGGAGAATGGGAAGGTGTATTGTGTATCTAAGAGAACCAAGAGAATGTCGGGAAGATCATATTCCAGGCATAGGCGTGGGAATCTTCTACAGGCCGTGAAATGACGAGGACGCCCACTCTGATGCGGAATTCCAGCGCCCCCCTGTACATTCAGCATTTTACCTTGCACACAGCAGCGGAAACATGGGACAACGAGGACAGAGATTTGAGTGTGGCTGGCAGAAGGGGCCAGTTTGGCTTGCTGGGACCGTCTCAGCAGGAGCCAGGGAAAGCAGAAGCCGGCGCCACGGGGACACCAGGGCCTGGGGAGAGCGCCACTGCCCCTCTGGGCCAGGCTGGAGCCTGCTCTGGAACCTGCCTGGGGATACAGGCCCATGCATTCTCCCTCAACAGCCACTTCTCAGAACCGGGCAGGACCTAGTCTGGGCGGCTCTTCCGGAAACCCTCCGGCGCGAGAATTCCCTCCAATCTCGTGAGACCCGCAGCGGCATCGGCCGGTGCGCAGGCGCGTGCGTGCGCCGTCGGTTCTGGAACGCGACCGCTGAGGAGCCCGGCGCCATGTTGGCCCGGAGGGGTACCAGGGGAAGCGCTTGAGGCGGCGGGCTCGGAGCGGAGCGGGGGGCCGACAGGGCCGGCCGGCAGGAGCCCGCCCCTCGCGCCTTCGGATCATGAGCCGAGCAGAGGCCGCCGAGGTCGCGGTGGCGGGGCAGGTGCCCTGGCGGCGCGGGAGCTAGAGATGATGCCATTTGCGGTGACCACCCAAGGAGCACAACAGCCCGCTCCCGCCCCGAAGCAGTTCGGCATATCGTCCCCCATCAGCCTGGCCGCCCCCAAGGACACAGACCGCGAACTCACCCAGAAGCTGATTGAGACCCTCCAGCCCTTCGGGGTGTTTGAAGAGGAAGAGGAACTGCAGCGCAGGATTTTAATTTTGCAGAAATTAAATAATCTGGTGAAGGAATGGATCCGAGAAATCAGTGAAAGCAGGAATCTTCCACAAGTTGTAATTGAGAATGTTGGGGGGAAAATTTTTACGTTTGGCTCTTACCGACTAGGAGTACACACAAAAGGTGCCGATATCGATGCGTTGTGTGTTGCACCAAGACACGTGGATCGGAATGACTTTTTCACCTCCTTCTATGACAAATTGAAACTACAGGAGGAAGTAAAAGATTTAAGAGCGGTTGAGGAGGCCTTTGTGCCAGTTATCAAACTGTGTTTTGGTGGGATAGAGATTGATATTTTGTTCGCAAGATTAGCATTGCAGACTATCCCGGAAGATTTGGACCTACGAGATGATAGTCTGCTTAAAAATTTAGATATTAGGTGCATAAGAAGCCTTAATGGTTGCCGGGTAACTGATGAAATTTTACATCTAGTACCAAACATTGACAGCTTCAGGTTAACACTGAGAGCCATTAAATTATGGGCCAAGTGCCACAATATCTATTCCAATATATTGGGTTTTCTTGGAGGTGTTTCCTGGGCTATGCTAGTAGCAAGAACTTGCCAGCTTTATCCGAATGCAATAGCATCCACTCTTGTACGAAAGTTTTTCTTGGTGTTTTCTGAGTGGGAGTGGCCAAATCCGGTGTTGTTAAAAGAACCGGAAGAACGCAATCTCAACTTGCCTGTTTGGGACCCAAGAGTGAACCCCAGTGACAGATACCATCTTATGCCTATAATCACACCAGCATACCCACAGCAGAACTCCACATACAATGTGTCTGTTTCAACACGGATGGTCATGATTGAGGAGTTCAAGCAAGGGCTTGCTATCACACATGAAATTTTGCTGAACAAGGCAGAATGGTCCAAACTTTTTGAAGCTCCAAGCTTTTTTCAAAAATATAAGCATTATATTGTACTTCTGGCAAGTGCACCAACAGAGAAACAACATTTAGAGTGGGTGGGCTTGGTGGAATCAAAGATCCGAATCCTGGTTGGGAGCCTGGAAAAGAATGAGTTCATTACTCTGGCTCATGTGAATCCCCAGTCATTTCCAGCACCAAAAGAAAATGTTGACAAGGAAGAATTTCGCACCATGTGGGTGATTGGGTTAGTGTTAAAGAAGCCAGAAAATTCTGAAATTCTGAGTATTGATCTCACCTATGATATTCAGTCTTTCACAGATACAGTGTATAGACAAGCGATAAACAGTAAGATGTTTGAGATGGATATGAAAATTGCTGCAATGCATTTAAGAAGAAAGGAACTTCATCAGCTACTTCCAAATCATGTTCTTCAGAAAAAGGAAACACATTTAACAGAAGGTGTAAGATTGACAGCTGTGAATGACAGCAGCCTTCTCTTGTCTGTAGACAGTGAAAACAACATGTCTGCGCCTTCACCTACTGGTACCATGAAGACAGGCCCACTGACTGGAAACCCTCAGGGCAGAAACAGTCCTGCTCTGGCTGTTATGGCAGCATCAGTGACTAACATACAGTTTCCTGAAGTTTCCTTGCAGCATGTGAATCCCATAGAAAGCTCGGGGATTGCGCTGAGTGAAAGCATCCCTCAGATTCCCTCACAACCTACCATTGCACCACCACCTAAGCCTACGATGACCAGAGTTGTCTCTTCCACACATCTAGTAAACCATCCATCTAGATCTTCAGGAAATGCAGCAACCAGCATACCCAATCCTATACTAGGAGTCTAGAAATTCTCACTGATAAGAAGAAAGGAACAAGAAACCCAACAGAAGGGGAGGAACCAGATAGACGGGTCCAGCTTAGACATTACTCAGACAGCTTCTCTGTTGGTCTCTCAGGAAACACCTGGGAACAGATAAGCCCGGTATCCCTGTTTTTCCTAGAGATCCTATTCCTTTTTATTGAGAGTTCAATAAAACAGATTGAATGGATAGAAACCACTTCAAAGGCCCTTACACAAATTTCTTGCAAATTCAACTTGTTGCTTTCGGATGTTAAAGGAAAATGAGGGAACCAGACTAGCTGTGACTCAGAATAGATTCATACTTGATTGGTTTTTTTCACTGGCCTAATCCTGAACCAAAGTCCAGATTAGCATTCAAAACAAGAAGTACTCTTCCTCATGCCTCAGATCATTAGCATGTCGCTAGCAGTTATATTATCTCAGAGGACTACTGTTAGAAAAGAGAAAAGTCCCCTCCAGCTGTATTCATTTCTATCCATGACTGACATAAGTATTGGATTTATGTTTGATCCATTGTTGGGAAAAGTTGCAATACCAACTATCAGAACCCCTTATTTTAGCACTTTATGGGATTTTTAAATTTAATCTTTCCATTAGGAACTAGAACTAATTTTTGACTTTGGTGATTTTTCAGTTTTTTTTTCTCCCTGAAAAGGTTTCTTTACTAATCTTAAAGTTGCATGCTATTTTTGTAGTAATATACTTGAGAAAGCACAAAACTATCTCAGTTCCCAGGAGGTGGCTGCACCCTTTAAAATGGAATGTCAATTCTGAGGGCATTTATTTGACATCAAAACCATAATTACTGAATATTTGGTTTCTGTGGGACAAGATCAAGAAATGGTATATGGGTTTTATCTGTAGAATTGTTTGGGAGACTGTATAATTAGCAACTAGGTATTTTCTCAGAGTTCCACATTCTTGTGTCCTTAATCATTTGTCCTCAAACAAAACACCTTTTGCCTTCATCCTCTTTGCCTTAAGCATGCATGAATGTTATTTAAAATTCCAGAATATTAATATCCAAACCATGATGTGAATCCAAAAGTTCTGTGGCTATGTGGCACAAAATACGAGACTCTGACTCTGTGGCAAATAGCTCAGGAAAATTTGGGTCAGTGTTTTTTCTGTGAAACAGATTGCTGATGTTGGTTAATTTCTTGATCTCCACAGATGTGAGATTTTTCTATATCACAGAATATCTGCTTTGGAAGAAAAATAGTTTTCAATTTTAAATATGTAGGCAAAAAGGCATTTTTACTTCAAGAACTTTAAGCCATGTTTTATTTTTTTCTTAATGCGGTACCAGAATTTATCCAATTTTATGTGTGCAGTCATACAAAAAATTTCCACAAAGCACCTGACATGTAGTCAGCTTTCTGCTCTTCTACCAAATAGGGATACTTTAAGTCAAGAGCTGCTACTCAGTAAAGTAGCAGAATTTCTGTACGTAGGCACCAGGAGGGCCAAACGGATGTCATTAAATGATAGGTTTAGTCTTCCTTAATCCAGATACAGCAAACTTAACAGGTTTTCCGTACAACCAGCTGTCTCTCCCCATCCTTCTAAAACTCTGTTCCTTTCTGTTCTGCCTGTTTTCTCCCCTGTCAAACCAAAACTGTTCAACCCTCCCTTGTCCTTCTAGATTAATTTTCAGTGTTGGACTATAGTCTTTTTTTTCCTTTTAAGCGAAGCAGCAATTGAGACTTTCCGATAACTAGACGAGTGGATTTGTGTCTGTCACACCTCTGCTCTGTGCAAGCTCACCTTGCCCTTCCACAGCATAAGTCAGGTGAAAAGCACACAGGTTCTGCATTTCAAATAGCTCTGGGGCCTGTTTGAGATTGCCAGGCACAAATTTAGTCTCATTTTGTTTACACATTGGAAAAAAATGTTTATTAAGTGTTTTGTGTAACTATACCTGTTTTTTTTTTTTTTTTTTAAACCAAGCTGGAAACTTGGAGCTTTTGAAGTCTAGTTTTTATTACGTAAGTACCAGACTATTTTTTCATGTGCTGTGCGTACTGTCTCCTGAGCGGAGTTTGCTGTCACGTGGTTTCTGTACTCCTTGTATTTTCAAGCACTATTTTGAAAGCAGATAATGTATTTCTCCATTACAAACACAATAAAAATAAATGCCGAACAACCTGCAACTAAAACCCTGGCCAAATGTTTAAGTCTGATGTAAGAATTCAGATGTTCATTTTCATTTTCTTTTTTTATGGTTCTTGGGATGGCACCCAAAGCCTTGTATGCACAAGGCAAGCATTCTGCCATTGAGCTGCATCTTGGGACCCAGAACTCCTTCCCTTTTCTGAAGGAGGTGGCAGGCCGGGTGATGTTTCCGAGTCTAGGAAATGGAAAGGGTGTAGTGCCTGCAGAAGACACACCAAAGCTTCAAGTGGCAGATCAGGAAAGACCTAAAGAGGAAGGCAGGAAGCGAGGTGTGGCGCCACGGCTATAACGACAGCCCTTGGGAAGCTGAGGGGGAGGGTGACTTGGACTTGGGAGCTGGTGACCAGTCTCCGTTTAGTGGCCTGAAGGAATACAGTGGGGGCAGGGGGCGAACTGCATAAGTGGATGCTGTTGTGGAGGAGGACATGGTCCGTGTGGAGGAGGAGGAGCATCTCAGACTGTCAGTATTGAGCGGGAGGACGAGGGGAGGGAGGGAGGACTGCAGAGAGGTGGAGAGTCAGTGTGCAGCCGGGGAGCTGCTGCTGAGCTGGGGACACATACAGTGTGAGGGTATGGCGTGCAGGTGAGAAGAGGCTTGGGTAGACAGGGATGGGAGGCCCCATTAATGACGGGAGAGACCATGCTAGGAAACAGGGTGGGGGTGGGGGGTGCTTCATGACATGCTTGCTCTGGATCACTTAGCTCCAATGGGAAATAGCAAAGCAAAGATTAAGAGGTTTCAAAGTGTGCCGTTATCACACAACATTTAAAATCAGTTTCTTTAACACCGAGCCTTTGGACAGTATAGTGTAACGCTTGCTGAGCTTTTCTGTAGGAAGCGCTGGCTAGTGAATACATCCAGCTTTGGGCAGCCGCATGGTCTCTGTCACAGCTGCTCAATTCTGCCCTGTAGAGTGAAGAGACATAATACAGCAGCAGATGGCTCTGCCTGGATTTGTCACTGTCCCCACCCCCAGCAAGTACTGGCCACGATAATCCCATGGACATTTATCATAGACCCCTTACTCAACACCTGACAAGTACACACGGTTCCTGGGGAACTAAGTCAGAAAGTAAGGGTCAACTTATTTCTAAGTATTCACATAGGACTGTAGTATTGTAAGTTAGAAATCAGTAACAAGGGCTGGAGAGTTGGCTCAGAGGCTAAGAGCACTGGCTATACTTCCAGTTGTTCTGCGTTCAATTCCCAGCAACCATGTGGTGCCTCACAACCATCTATAATGAGATCTGCTGCCTTCTGATGTGCAGTTGTACATGTAGACAGAACACTATATATAATAAAAAAAATCAGCAACAAGCCAAGGCTAATAATAAGATGGCTCAGAAGATAAAGGTACTTGCTGCAAAAGCCTGATGACTTGAGTTCAATCCCTGGAACCCACCATGGAAGTAAAGAACAGACTCCTGAAACTTGACTCATCTCTGTCTTCTGTGGCATGTGTGCCTACATTCACATACTTTGACCCCCTCTCTCATGCACTCGTGTACACACACACACACACACACACACACACACACACACGAGCGTGTGTGCTCGAGATGTGGTGATATATGCCTCTGATCCCAGCACTCAAGAGTGGAGATAAGAGGATCCAGAGTTCGAGGCCAGCCTGGGCTGTTCCATAATGAGACTGTCTCGAAAAATAACCACAATAAACAATAGCATGGGTGTCTCACCACAGGCCCACATAAAAGGTTCCACTTTCTCTCCTCTCAGCCCTCTGCATCATGCTGTGGGTACAGATATGCTTCATCTTGGTGCTAATCCACGTCACCGAGGATGCCACACCCTCGTTCTGCTGTATTCCGTGTAAAAACTGTGCTCTCCTGTACACAGCATGGTGTCAGGGAGTCCGTAAGCCTCTTGTCTGATGGCAGCCCAGAGACAGGTGCACTGCTGATTAGAGATAGCCCAGAGTTAGAAATAACAACCATCAGTCAGGGAGGAAACAGGGAGGATTCTTCTTGCATTAAGAAGCCTAAAACTGTGACGTCAAATAAGCCATGGCTTCGTGCAGCCATGACGATGTCTTCCTCGTGCTGAGGAAGAATGCAAATCCTCCCAGATACATAAAGTGTGGTGTAACTAAGGCTTACATACACAGAAGAGTGCTATAACTTGGAGTTATAACTGTGTAACTGGGGCCTTGGGGCTTGCCTGGAATCCCAGCACTCAGGAGGCTGAACCAGGACACTTCAAGCTCAAAGCTAGCTTGGGCTACATCGCAAGCTACAGGCCAGCCTGGACACTTCCCAAGACCCTATCTCAGAACAGACCAAAGGTCAAATGACATTGTATTCATTTCTTTCCTGTTTGCTGTGATAAAATACCTCACAAAGTCAATCCAAGGGAGAAAGTATTGTGGTTTCCAGGTCAAAAGGCGAGGAGGCGGGAGCAGGAGGTGGGAGCAGGAGGCAGGCAAACACACTTCACTGCCAGAAAGCTACATGGCTGCCTTTCTACAATCCAAGAACTCAGCCAGGGGCTGGTGCCGCCCACAGTGGGCAGGTGTGCCCACCTCAGTTAACACAAGATAATCCCGGTAATGCTCACAGGCCCAGCTGGTTGACAACAGCGACCATCACAAGGATTCATTTAAAAAAAAAATGGCTGTAAGAATCTAGCTGTCTGCCTTTGGTGGGGACAGGTGGGAAAGCAGCAGATTGAGTGGCCATGTTTTTAGGTTGGGTGGTTGGTACAGCGTGGTTTTTGTTTTTTGAAAACTTCCAGAAGTTAGGAACACCTCTTTGTGTGAAGAATGTGTTATAATTAGAACTGCAGTACTGAAGATGTTACTTGATACTTTATGAACTTTTTGGATATCAGCCTAGAGTTGCAGTTGGCCAGGGCATCACTGGAGTTGATACAGGTGTGTTTCTTTGCACATACTGGGCATTACTGTTTTGGGAAAGGGACTGGTCTGGTGGCTCCCCCAGTCCCTGGCACCCTGGTCTCTCCCCACTGCACTGTTTGATGCCTTTCCTCTTCAGGCTTGCTGAGGGCAGGATGATATGGGAAAAAGGCCAAAATATTTCTGCGTATTAGCTACTTTCATGTTGGTGTGACCATCAATGTGACCAGCAGGAAGTGACATAAGGGGCTGGAGAGATGGCTCATGGGTTAAGAGTGCCTCCTGCTCTTCCAGAGGACCTGAGTTCTATTCCCAGCACCCACCTCAGCTGATTCACAACCACCCGTAACTCCAGGTCCAGAGGATCTGATGCTCTCTTCTGCTCATCTGGGTTCCAACACAGGTGTTCACAGATAGACACGTACATAAATAACAACACAAATCTTTTAATTGCATTTTTACAAATAAGTAACTTGAGGAAGGGCTTCCTCTTTCTTAGGGTTCAGGGGTACAATCCATTATGGCTGGTACTATATGGTGGCAGGTGCCTTTACCCACTGAGCCATCTCCCTGGCTCTCTTTATCCACTTCTGTGCATGCCAGAATCCCTCAAGTAGGCCAAAGTGCCACCATACTGAACTGCTGTTTCCACCTCAACCAATGTAATCAAGAACCGTCCCCTCCCACCACAGACATGGTCCGAGGATTCTGGATTGTGTCAAGTTGACAAAGCTAACAGCCACAGCCGTTTAAGGAAGTTTGTTTGAGCCCACAAGTAGCAGGCAGGGGCAGTGCATCTCGGCGGGAAAGGCGTGACAGTGAGAGAAGGCCTGATGTGGCAGAAGCATGTGGCAGCCAGTCCAGCGTGTTTGGTCAGGAAGCAGAGAGAGCTGAATGCTGGTGCTCAGCTCCCCTCCTTTTTTTAAAAACCAGCCTGGAACAGCATTGCCACTGACTCCTTGAAGATCTGCATGGGCCTCGTTCACACTTAAGGCTGGAGTCATTGGGTGACCACTGCCCAACCCTGCACCCTAGCGATCCATACTTACGTTTCACAGGCAGGATGCTCTCACCCCGCCTCAAGGTCATCTGAAATCAGTTCAAGCCCAGAATCTAATCATTTAAGAAGACAAACGAGGTGTGGCTGAGGGCTCTGGGGAATATCCGTAAAGCACAATTCTTTTGTTTGTTCATTTTGTTTTATGAGACAGGGTCTCCCTGTAGCCCTGGATGCCCTGAAACTCACTGTGTAGACCAGACTGACCTTGAGCTCACACAGATCTTCCTGTCTCTGCCTCCTGGGTCCCGGGACTAAAGGCGTGAGCTATCATGCCTGACCCTAAAAGTGCAATTCTTGGGGAACAATTATCTTAAAGATTTCTTTCTATTCGTGTGCATGTTCATGTGTGTGTGTGTGTGTGTGTGTGTGTGTGTGTGTGTACGTACATGAGTACATGAGTGTAGTTGCTGGAAGAGGGCATCAGATTCCCTGGAGCTGGAGTTACTAGTGGGTATGAGCTGCCTGGGTACTGACTACAGAACTCTTTGGAAGAGCAGCAAATATTCTTCACCACTGAGCCATCTCTCCCGCCCCTTTGGCATAACTTTTACCCCTCCTTGAAAATGAAACTGCCTGCCCAACAACCACAGCCTGAGTGGCAAGACAGGCGCAGGTGACAGCATCAGCAAGGAGGTGGGCCAGGGTGACCTCAAGCGACCTTCAAATCCAGGCCTCGGATAACCTCCTGACCCTGCCTCCTGCACTCCCGGTGCTACTTGCTGGGTCCTCCCATGTTCTGGGGCACCCATTCTTTTTGGTGACAGCATATCTGTCAACCTCTGTCCTGGGGGATCTGGTCATTGCATGCTCTCTGTCATGTTCAGTCTGGCCATCTCCACTGATAGAATTTTCCCAAGAGCCTTGTGGGCTGCATGGGAGTTCCTGGGAATTCACTGCACTGCACAAAGGCCACACCCACAGACGTTCCTTCTGTTTTTAGCCTGGACAGTCAAACGGTGCTCAAGTTCCCTTGAGGTCCTCTGGCCTGAGAAAATCCGTGGACAAGCCCCTAATCCCTTGAAAGAGGCTCCTGTGAGGTTGAGTTCTCTGAAGTGTGAGGGTTTTAGTTTTGGGTTTTTTTATTTGTTTGTTTGTTTGTTTTTTAAGACTTATATGTATAGGTGTTTTGCCTGCATGTATATGCACCACATGAATGCCTGGTGCCCACTGAGGCCAGGAGATGACAGATGCCCTGAAGCTGGAGTTACAGGCAATTGGGACCCATCTGATGTGGGTGCGGGGAACTGAACTTAGGTCTTCTGCAAGATCAGCAAGTGCTCTTCACTGCTGAGCTCTCTCTCCAGCTCCAGCGTGAAATAAGTTTGCTTTCTCACTTTTGCTGGGTTGGAGAGATAGAACCCAGGCCTTGGGCCTGCTCCAGCACTGAGAGGCACCCCATCAATGCATTCTGCCTTTTAAATCTTTCTCCAGTTTCATTATAGGCAGGTCCACCCCCTCACTGGGCTTTTCCTCTCTGCCACACTTGGGGCAGTTGTTTTTTGATTTTGTCTTCTGAATGAGGTGTCCCAACCCTTTCCTAGTCACCCTGTCCTGTTTGTTTTCTTGTTTCCCAGAACTGTCAGTCTCTTCTTTTCCCTCACTGTAAGCAGCAGTCAGAAACCAGGTAGTTACTTGAAGTGCTCCACAGCTGTGTGCTTGGGTCACTGCTCACAAATTCTCCTTTCTTCACAGGGCTCCCTTCCTCCCTCTTCTGTTCCTCCTCTCCTCTCCCTCCTCTCCCCTCCCCTCCCCTCCTTTCCTTTTCCTCTTCTCCCCTCCCCTTCCTCTTCTAGTTTCTTCTTCCCTACTCTTCCCCTTTCCTTTTCTTTCACTGCTCACCTTTCTCTTCCCTTTCCTCCTTCCCCTTTTTCCTCCCTTCCCCATCCTTCCATCTCCTCCCACTTCCATTTTGTCCTTTTCTTCTCCTTCTCTTTCCTTCTTTCCCCTTCTCATTCTTCTCTTCTTCCTTCCTCATCCTTTCTTCTTCCCTTTTCTCCTCCACTTCCTCCTTTCTCCTCTCTTTCTTTCTCTCTCCTTCAGTCTCTCTCATTTTCATCCTTTGGCTGCTGGGGATTAAATGTATAGCTTCACACATGCTAAGCATTATCTGCCACAAGCTGCGCCCCAGCCCTCAGGACTCAGTGAGCCCTCTTCCTGGCTTAAGGATCCTCTCCTCCAGTCCTTCGCTGAGTCCCAAAGCCCTACCTTTTGCTGACAGCACTGTTGGTCTCCATTTGTGAGGTCTGCTCATTCCAGCACCATCTTGGCCTACCCCATCCCCACTGACAGCTCGGCCTTCCCTTTTCTCAGCTTCCTGTCTCAGCTGAACTCCCCACATCCTCCTGCATCGGACACTTGTTACAGCTGCGCATGGTTTCCTCATACTACCTAACATGTCTGTAATTGTTCTTGACAGCAAAAAGACCAGCTTGAGACCACATGCTCTTCTCTTGGTGGAGACTGGGCACAGGGTTGACCCTGTCGCACTCAGCTGCATCAGGGCCAGCCGAAGTGCCAGTGCTGCCATCTGGAGGCCTTTGTCCAGCTCTGGTCACGGGCTGAAAACAGTCTGCATCCTTTCTCTCTCTTTCCATCCTTCCCTGCCCCCTTTTCTCTTGGCTCTCTCTGGCTTTGGTTCTGCAACCAGCTGAAGAAATCCCTCAGATCAGAAGGAACACATGTGCCAAGGACCCCTTCTCTGCATTTTAAGATTAACGGATAAATGATTTTTTCTCCTGTGCACCACAACCTGGAAGTGAGCTCGGCAGAGACATGTACCCTCCGAGGATGATGCCTTGCACTTACCCTGTTATCTGTCTCTCTGTTCTGTCGTCTCTGTCTTTCTCCTTGTGTCTGTCTGTCTGTCTGTCTGTCTCTCTCTCTCTCTCACACACACACACACACACGTTGCCTGGCTTTTGGCTACTTTATTGGGTTCTTTTACCTACTACCTTTTCCACCCCAGTTCCTGCCCCCTCCCTTCAACAGTAGGTATGAAAGAAAGAAGGATAGAGGGGAAAGGGGATGTAGATCTCTTTAGACTACTTCCTTTTGATTAGGACATCACGTTCCTTAGGGAAAGTCCAGTCTTCATCTTCATTAGGATATCTCCAGCCAGCAATCCAGCAACCAGCAAAAGCAGCAGCAGGAACCAGCAGCAGCCACCACTTTCTTTTAGGTCCTTGGCATTCTTTATATCCTTGCAAGAGTCCCCAGAATTCCAAATGTAAATTATTTTCAGCTGGCAAATTCACAGCCGTGCCAGGGCACGAGGCAAATCTTAGTTAGCTGCTGTGGACAATTTGAAGCAGCTCCATATCCCACACTTCAGAGTAAAACAAGGTTCATATAATAGAACTGTTTCTGGTTTTGTTTTGTTTTTCTGTTTTTGTTTTCAAAGTAGGATTTCTCTGTGTAGCTTGACTGTCCTGGACTCACTTTGTAGACCAGGCTGGCCTCGAACTCACAGAGATCCACTGTCTCTGCCTCCTTAGTGCTGGGATTGCAGGCTTGTACCACTGTGCCTGTAAAAACAAAACAAAACAACAACACCTAAAATTGGGTTTTTTAATAAAGCAAAATTTTCACTACACACATCACACACACACACCACTGCACATGGCTCTTTTGTTGTTGTTGTTGTTCATAGCCAACTGGAGTGGCATAGTGAGTTTTAAACCAGTCTGAGTTACAGAATAAGGAAATGAGAACAGAAAGAAATCTGCTAAATCTAAACATGGATTTACACATGGATTTTACTCTGTATTAGTTAATTCTGAGCTTTCACAAACAGGTGTGTAATAGTCAAATATATTTGGAATTCAAGGTGTATATGTGTATGCGTGACTCTGTGTGTGTGTGTGTGTGTCTGTGTGTGTGTGTGTGTGTGTGTGTATGTGTGTGTTACCTGGGATGAATCTTTTGGGGCTTACAGTTGCTCTACCATTGAAAACATGCTAGTCCTTAACTAGGCAGGTGCTCAATTACTGAGCCACGCCCACAGCCCCTCACTGGAGGATTCTAGGCAGGGGCTCTACCACTGAGCCACACTCAGCCCCTCACTGGGGGATTCTAGGCAGGAGCTCTACCACTGAGCCACACCCCAGCCCCTCACTGGGGGATTCTAGGCAGGAGCTCTACCACTGAGCCACACCCCAGCCCCTCACTGGGGGATTCTAGGCAGGAGCTCTACCACTGAGCCACACCCCAGCCCCTCACTGGGGGATTCTAGGCAGGAGCTCTACCACTGAACCACACCCCAGCTCCTCACTGGGGAACTCTAGGCAGGGGCTACACCACTGAGCCACACCCCAGCCCCTCACTGGGGAACTCTAGGCAGGGGCTCTACCACTGAGACCCTGGGCTTCTATCAGAGTTACACTGCACATACAGTAACATCCTCCATGTCCTAAGCTTGATCGAAGGGTCACATTTCAGTGTCCCCCTGCCCCCCATGAAAGGCACAGGTTCTGGGAATGAGCAGTCAGAACTTCTGCCTGTCCTCCTGTGTCCACAGGATTGCTGTGTTGCAGGTCTGCCCCAGGAACACCAGGCGAGCTGTTGAATCCCAGCCACTGCCTAGCTCCTGGTGAACAGGGGGTGCTTCCCAGTGTCAGAGGTGTGAGCGTGTACAAGAAAGCACACCTGGGAAGCAGAGTCGATCCCGCAGGTGAGAACGCTCGCATATCTATCCTTTCAGTGCGTTGAAAAGCGTGTCGTTTCAAAGCCTGTTCTCTCAATTAGAGGTGTACAGTTAATGGGGATACTTTCTCATCGATGCTTAAGACCAAATAAAAACAAAATTCCTGACTCCCTGCCAACTCCCCCTTCTTCCCAGTTTGCTGTCCCCAGAGGCCATGAGCTATTTCTTTTTTTGGCATTGGTGTGCATGTGTTCATGTATTCGTGTGTGCATGTGTGTGTGTCTGCATGTTGGTTTGGGTGTGAATGCTTGTATGTACATGTGGAAGTCAGAGGACCGCCTCAGGCGTTGTTCCTCAGGTGCCCTCCTACTTTTGTGTTCATTTGTTTTGAGACGGGGTCTCTCAGACGCCTGGACATTGCCAACTGGGCTAGCAGGCTAGCCAGTGAGTCCAGAGTATCTGCCTGTCTCGGCCTTCCCCAGGCTGGGACTGCAAGCACGTGTTGTCTTAGCCAGCGCATTATATTCGCCCTCTGGGAATTGGGCTCGGGTCCTTGTTCTTGCAAGGAAACACTTTACTGGCTGAGCCCTTTCCCCCCTCGGTGTTTTACAATGACAGTGTTGTCCCACCACTTTCTGATTTTTAGAACTTTAAATATTCTCTAGTGATTTTCTGCCAGAAACGTGAGCCGTCTACACCACCCCATTCAGGTGGTTTCTCCTCATTCATTGCGGTCGCAGTGTGAATTCAGTTAAAAGTCAAGGTTTTAGGGACTGTAGGTGCAGTTCAGTTGGTACTGTTTGCTCATTGTGGAGGAAGCCCTGCGTTAGCTTCCTAGCCGCACTCAGACTGGGAAGAAGCCTGTTATCCCAAGCGCTTCACCGAGTCATCCCCCCCCCCCACACACAGTAAGGTCAAGGCTATTTTCTACTAAGTGAGACTCTGTCTCAAAAAGCGTGGGGAGGTGAGGCATGAGGGTCTTAGCTTTCAGGTCAGCCTGGGCTACATAGTGAAACTCTCAAAATAGTAAGCAACTCAGGATTTTTGTTTGTATTTACTGCTTTTCACACTGAAGATATGCCGTGTGTGGTGGTTTGAATAAAACAGCCCCATTGGGTCCTATATTTAGATGTTTGCTTTTCAGTTGGTGGGCTGTTTGGGAAGGATGGGGAGGCGTGGCCTTGTTGGAGGAGGAATGTCATTGACCTAGGCTTTGAGGCTTCAAAAGCCCCCACCAGGCCCAGGCATTCTCTCTCTCTCTGCCTCCTGCTTGTACATCAGGATGTAAGCTCTCAGCTACGGCTCCAGCACCATGCACCTTCTGGAAGTGTAGGCACACCCCATTTTATAAGTTGCCTTGCTCATGTGTCTCTTCATAGCAATAGCACAGTAACTAAGACACCAAGATTGATTTCTCTCATCAACTTTAGCTTTTGTTGTAAGGGATGATGATCATTTTAGCCACTCTGCTTTTTCTTGACACCTAACACCAAGGAGAGTCTGATTAATTGAAACAGGGTAGCCTCAAACTCACTGCATTCTTCTGCTTCAGCCTTCCGAGTGCTGGGGTTACAGGCGTGAGTTGCACTGTGCCTGGCATATTACTCATTAGTAATTCAGTGTGCTTGCTTGCTCTCTCTCTCTTTCTCTCTCTCCCCTCTCTTTCTCCAAAATGTTCAGATGCATTATTTTTGTTGTTGTTGTTCAGGATTTATTCACACACACACACACACACACACACACACACACACACACACACACAGAGCGAGAGAGAGAGAGAGAGAGAGAGAGAGAGAGAGAGAGTGTTGCACCTTGTATGTGCAGGTACTGGAGGACACCAGAAGATGTTGGAAGGAGCTAGAGTTATACTTGATAGTGAACAATTGTGAACCACCTGATGTGGAGTTGAACCCAGGTCCTCGGCAGGAACAGCACGTGCTCTTAACTACTGATTCATCTCTGCAGCCCCTTACTTTATTCGTGAGTGTGTGGTTTCTGGCTGTCCTGGAACTGTACATAGACCAGGCTGGCCTTGAACTCAGAGACTTTCCTGCCTCTGCTGCCTGAGGGATGGCCCCTCTTCGGCTTCTACGCTGAGTATTTCATCAGCTGCAGCTTCTTACAGTCTGTCCTCCTTGCTTCTGCCAGGCTGCGGCTGCCTTAGAGAACTAGTATCTGCTGTGTTTTTAAGACTTTACGATGTGATAGCATCCAGACCATGCAGCATCTTTCACACTTTTTTCTTTTTCTTGTTTTGGGTTTTCTAGACAGGGTTTCTCTGTGCCTGGCTGTCGACTCGCTTTATAGACCAGGTTGGTCTACAAAGTGAGTTCCAGGACAGTCAGAGGAACATAGTGAGACCATGTCTCAGGGTTGGTGGGCGGGGAAATTTAAAATGGATTTGTTACGTAGAGAAAGGCTGACAATGTTATGTTATTCCTAAGTGGCTCTTCAAAAAGAAAAATGTTACTGGTTTTGCCATGAGTCAGTCTCCCTCCCTATGTAGCTGAGGATGACCTTGAACTTCTGTCCCACTGGCTGCTACCTCCTCAGTGCTGGGCCAGATGTGGCTCACTGCACTCAGTACAGCAGTGCTGGGGTGGACCCAGAGCTTCATGCCAGGCAAGCTCCACGTCCCCAGTTCACTCTTTTTTCTTTTTCTTTCCTTCTTTCCTTCTTTCTTTCTTTCTTTCTTTCTTTCTTTCTTTCTTTCTTTCTTTCTTTCTTTCTTTCTTTTCTTTCTTTCTTTCTTTCTTTTTTTTTTGAGACAAAATCTTATTATGAAGATGAAATTGGCTGTGAACTCACTGAGAACCATCTGAAGTGTGGCCCTAGCTGGTACCAGCCATCCCTTTCCAATAGGCTGTTTCCCTCACGTTAGAAAACCGCAGGCGTGCTGCCCCACACATCCAGCAGCAGGCTGCCTCTCCTGCGTCCAGGGCACTGGGCAGGGAACGCTGAAGTGCTTTCCTGGCTGTGCTATTTCTAACCACAGAGCCAGGGAGGGATGCCCAAACACGATCAGGGGAGACACCCACGGAATGACTCCGTGAGGGAAGCAGGCGATGTTCAGGAAGAGCCGTACTGTGCTTTCCAGCGCTCTCTGAAGCGGGAGCTGACCCGTGATGGCAGCTGTGATGACAGTGACCGGCTCCTGTCAGTGCTGCCCCACCCCTGCCTCACTCATCTTCACCAAGAGAGCCACATTAGCTGCCACCTTCTGTGGGAGGGGAGTGGCAAGCCTCACACTCCTGGAGTCCTCGTGGTCCGCATACTGATGTCCCGGCTGTACTTGGCACCCTTCTGTTCATTCTGAGCTCCCGTGCCAAAGGCACTGCTTCCGCCAGTCCCAGCTGCTTGCTCAGGTGTTTCCTCTGGGAGGCCTGCAGAGCCTTATGGGTAGTCATGCCCCGGCGCATGTGCTCATGGAACACTGTGGCATGTTCATTTTGCTCCTGGATCTGGGAAGCCTTGGATAAGCAAATGCCAGGCTGGGGGCAGAGAGGGTGTGGAAAACCGTGGTCTCTGAGTTCCCTGAAGAGGGCACACCAACAACTCCAGTGTCTGTCGGGTGGACAGTCTGTTTTGTGGAACACCAGAGGTCCCCAAATTTGAACTTTTGTGTGTAAGAGATAAGAGTCTCGATGTGGCTCTGCCTGGCCTAGAACACTCTATGTAGACCAAGCTAACCTTGAACCTCAGAGATCTACCTGCCTCTGCCTCCTGAGTGCTGGGATTTCAGCTCCACACCCAGCTGGAAAATACTCTTATCTGTCTGTCTGTCTGTCTGTCTGTCTGTCTATCTATCTATCTATCTATCTATCTATCTATCTATCTATCGATCTATCATGTTTCTTTTGTATGTGTGTGTGTATTCCCACTCAAGCACATGCCTGGGCACACACGTGGAAGTCAAAGGACAACTTGTGGGAGTGGGTTCTCTTTTCCCACCTTGTGGGTCCTGGGGGTCAGGCTTGGTGGCGAGTGTCCCTGGCCAGGCTCATGCTTTGAACACTTGTTCCCACTGGTGGATCTGTTTTCGAGGTTACAGAACCTTTAGGAGGCAGAGCTCGGCTGGCCTTTGAAGGTTGTTCCCATCCCTGATTCTGGCCTGTGTTCTATGCTTCCCAGTCCTCAGCCACATGAATTGCTGCTTCCTGCTCCCAACACCAAGGGTCAAGCTGCTTATTTTATTGTGCTCCACCCATCACTGACTTCCAGTCCATGATATATTATGGAGCTGTGAGCCAAAACAACAACAAAAACCCCAGACCAAACCAAAACAAACCCCTTATCTTTTAAGCAGTTTGTGTGTCAGATGTTTGGTCAGACGTGGCAAGGACTGTCACCGGGGTGTCCCTGAGATCTGAGTCAGAGCCTCTGACTGCAGTGAACTCAGCCACATCAGAGCAAGAGACGAGCGCCTTGGCTGGGACCATCAGTGCGGCAGAGGAAGGGAAGAGATGGCTGTGTCCCTTCCATCCTCTTTCACAAATGCCAAGGCCTGGCATCTTTACCTGTGACTAGTTTTCCATCCAAAATTGCTGTGTTAGGAACGGCTTTGAACCAAGTCTTGCCGGTGGGCTTGTCTAGAGTGAGGATGTGGGAAATGGTAGCTTCCTCTGGGCTGTGTCTCACTGTTTCCTCACATTGGCAAATTCTTCTGGTTGGCTGTAGGTGGCACCTGGAGCGACCTTGTTCTTGACCAAGACTTGAGCTGTGTATGACCCGAGGACACATGCCCATTTGGCTGCCAACTCCCCGAGCTCCTTTTAGGTCATGTGACACCAGGTCTGAGCCCCTTAGCAGCTTCAGGGTATGTGCAGCCACGATGCCACCAAGAGATGTTCTCCGTAGCTTCAGGACTGGCTGTGAACGGTCCTAGCCTGTGCTGGCCTCTGCTGGCCTTCAGAGGCCACATGGGGAGGTCACTGGTCACGGGCAGACCTGAGCTGATATGTCAGTAATGAGGTTCATGGGTCCAGTGGCACTGTGACCACAGCTCTGTTTCTAAGAATTCAGGGCCTCGAAGGCTCTCAGGACTGGTCTCCCTGACGCCATGCCTTGGGCCCTCGCCTTCTGTGATGTTGTCTTGAGGAGGGAACAAGTCGGAAAGTCCCATGTAAGTGAGATGCCTTCAGAACAGTAAGAACCCATGATGCCCATTTGAAGAAGAGCTTTTAAGAGGAAAGAAAAACAACCAGGCATGATGCACAGCGTGCAACACCAGGCTTCAGGAGACTGAGGCAGGAGAAGTAGGAGTTGCAGGCTGGCCTGGGCTGTGTGGGAACACCCTGTATCAGAACACCAAAAACTAAGAAGAAAACCATAGGAATTGTTTATATATAACTGACACCTAGGCGCCTGCCTCTGAGAGGTGCCACATTTGCTTAGACTTCTTAAAGATAAAATAAAGCCAGGCACAGTGGTATAGATTTGTAATCCCAGCCATGGGGAGACATTCAGGAAGACCTCATAACTGTCCTCAAAACAAAGCAAGATAGGGCTAAGGAGACGCTCCAGCCAGGAAAGTGCTTGCCTTACAAGCATAGGGACCTAATTCGAGCCCAGATTCCTCATTTTAAAAAAGCCAGAAGTGTGGTAGCATACAGCTGTCACCCCAGTGCTGGGAAGGCAGAGACAGGAGGATCCCAGCACTCGCTGGCCAGACTACTTAGCCTGTTTGGCAAATTGAGGCTAGTGAGAGACTCTTAAAAACAAGGGAGGGCCTGAGTTGGGTCTCTGAGACCCACATAAGAAACTTGTTTCACAAAGTCAAACCATTGATCTCCATGTTCATGCCCACTGCACGTGCACACACATACACATCACCCTACCAGAATACATAAGGAAATAAGTAAAAAAATGATATGATAAAGTATGCCTGTTGTACACAAAGCTTCCTGTTAAGCCCAGCGTGTCCATCACGGCATTCAGTTCCATCCATCCTGTGAGCTCAGCCAGACTGTGAGTCCACTGCAGCCTTCCTGTCCTAAGAGAGGGCGCCGTGTGCACTTCTCCACAGAGCAGGAGCCATCTTTGGGGTAGCGCAGGGCCTGTACGCTGCTGAGCCGGTGGTATTGAGCCAGGCATCTTCCCTGATGTCCCCTGAAGTGTCATCCGCAGCATCTACTGAGCTGTGGCCCACTCTGGGCGGGCTGCTGTGGTACCTGTCCCTTAGAGCAGGTGACGGAGAAGGAAGGCATGAGCTCTGTTGACCTGTGTGCCCATGGTTTTGCTCATGTCCTACTGTAAGCTAGGCTGTGGCTGCTGCACTGCCTTTCCTGTCCAGGCCCCCGTGTGCTTCCTGATGAACTTGGGTACATAGCCAGCCCCTGCCAGCAGAGCAAAGGCCTGGCCCTTCATTCCCCAGTCCAGGCTGGAAGCTCACCAAGCCTAACCAGGACCAGAGAAGGGAACCTGAGGGGAGGAAGGAGGCCCCTGCATTGTCATCAGTATTGACAATCAGGTTAGACAGGCCTGGGTTAGGAGGGGCACCCGGGAGGGTGTCTGTTTTTTTTTTCAGGACAGAATCTCAGTCAGCTGTATCTAATGTGGACCCTGACATGGAGCCTCAGGGCCTTCCGGAAGCCCTGGGAAACAAAAGAGGAAAGGACCACCTTAACTCAGCTGCTTCCGGCAATACCAGAACTGGGATATCCCCAGAAAACCCCTCCTTTCCCACCACACAGCCCTGGATTTGGGGAATGATTTGGGGGAGGCATCATTTTGGACCTTGCTTTCTTCTTTCAGATCTGGCTCCATCTGAGGCCAAGCTGAGCAGCTGGCATTCTTTACAGATTGGGGCAGGGCAGGGCAAGGCAGGCCAGGGGGCGCCAGCCCCACCTGCTGGGCACCTGTCTCTTGCTGGGCTAGCCAGATGGGCTCTGCAGCAGGCGGAGCAGCCTCGTAGCCTGGCACTGCGGCTGGCCAGCCTCCATCCTGCAGCCCCAGCCCCCTGCGGGCTGCAGATGCGCAAGCAGCTTTCTGCAAGGAAGGGCAGAGCTCAGAGCTCAGCCACCAGCTCCCGGTAAGGTGCACGTAGCAGCCAGTTCCTGGCCTCCCTTTTGGCTTTTGTCTTGTTTGTAGTGGCTGGAAGAAAGGATGCTACAGACAGGGACAAAGCTGCATGGAGGGGACTCAGCAGAGGGCTCAGGGAAGAAGGCTCCAGGGTCAGTTGGGAACATTGAACTGGTCCCCAGGGTTCCATCCGTCCTGCTGGGAGCTTTCCCACAGTGGTGCTTTAGAGAGTATTTCCTGCATTTGAGCGCATGAGGGCTTTAAAGTGTTTTGTGGAGTGTAATGCTATTTCCCAGCATGTGAATTCTATGTGTTTATGTTTCTGTACTTGCGCGTTACACACAGGAGAGTGAAGTGCAGGATTTGTGTGCGTGTGTTTGTGGCTGCATGAATATCTGTGTTTTATGGTGTTTGTGTGTTACATTTGTTTGTGCATGTGTGTGTTTATGTGTGCATGTATATTTGTGTACATCTTTACATGGACTTCTGTGTACATTTATACATTATTATTTATTCATTATATTATTTATACATTAGTGTGAGTACGTATATTTGGGTGCATGTGCACTTGTGCCTAAATGTGTGTTCATATGTATGCTCCTCCTCCGGCCTGCCCGGGGTTCATGGTGCCCTCCAGAAAGTGGCAGCCATGCTGTGGCAGAAGCAGACCAGCAGGTGACTGGCAGCTTGGCCCATTCTACCCTGTAAAGTGAACAACTGGCTTCATCGCTTCTAGCCGGAATAACCTACCCCAGAGTTTCCTCTGACACACACGGGCTTGGAAAGACAGGGCAGGTGTGGCAGGGACACGGTGATCCGGTATGAGAGGTGCTGTTGTAGGGGACATGTTTCTGGTTTGGTGACAGGGACCGTGGTGCAGGCTAAGGTATATGGTCACCTCTGAGCAATAAGGAATGGACAGCTGGGCTACCTGCTCTGTGGCTGCCTGTTGGGTCAGGGCTTTCTGGGGCTTCTTCACCATCAAGGCAATGCCAAAACTTCCAAAGGACATGGCTCTCGGCCAGAGGCCTCCTCCAGACCTTTTCTTGAGAGAATGATGCCAGCTGTCTAAGTGACTCAGTGAGAACCAAAGTCTGGTCAATCTGAGAAGTGGGTGTGATGAGATCTCTGACCACTTTCCTTCGCTCACTCTGTTCCAGGGATAAACTCCCAAGCCCGGAGGCTCCAGCGTATCCGCGCCAAGGGAACCCCAGCCCTCACCTCAGAGGCTGCCCAGAGCGTGCCGCCTACCCGGCTGCGCCGTACAGTCAGCGAGACCAGCCTCAGCCCGGCACCCACGCTACCCGACGCTGCCCAGAGTCCTGAGGAGCCCGTCCCTGACAGCATGCGTTACTCCCTGTACCAGTGCCCGCACCTGCTGCTGCTGCAGGGCTACAGCCAGCAGCACGTGAGCCACCCCAGCCCCAGCACATCGCCCCTTCCAGCCCACGGACCTGGGGTCAGGCCTCAGCCTCCCTCCCACAGAGGCAGCTCTGGGGCTTCTCCTCTGGCCATGAGGCTGCTGTGGAGATGGGAGGGGGCCACAAGGTCATTGCCTGTGTCCTCTGTCCAATTAGCAGCAAGAGCTGTCACTGACCTCAGCCCTCATTGGGTCTTTGTGCCAGACCACTTTTCAACTTGTCTAGGGCCTTTGGGATAGGGGTGTGTGTGAGAGACAGAGAGACAGAGACAGACAGAGACACCAGGGCCTCCTTGGCTAGGTGACAGTGGGACCTGATCATGACTGTAGCTGTGCTGTCTGAGCACCCCCTTCCCCCCACTTCTTTTTCCTTTTGGAGACAGTCTTCCCCTGTAGCCTAGGCTGGTGTGAAACTCACTGTGTCACCCAAGCAGGCTTGAACATGGTCCTTCTGCCTCGGCTTTCTTCCCATATGTAAGGTGACTGGTGTGTGCTAGCAGACCCATTTCCCAGAGCCATTTCTTACTTCTTTATCTGGGTCCCGAGGAGCCAGCCCTTGACGACACCCTACCGTCACTTATTCTTTCCTTCACTTGTTCTGGGGGCGGGGGGTTGGGGGCTGGGCTCTGTCCTGAGATGCCCCGTGCTGAGCTGAGAACGAGGAGCAGGGCTACACCGCTGTCTGGGTGACTGGGGATTCGGCAGCTCTTAGCCCATGGCTGGCAGACCAAGCAATGCCCTCGCCTCTTCTGGGTCTCTTCTGTATAAGGAAGCAGTGTCCTCTGGGACGGGCTGGGGTGCCCAGGTGAAGTAAGTGACCCAGTGACCTTGAGGTGGCCAACGGCAGGATAGGAACGCTGCTGTGCGGGCGCGGGCCTGGCTGGTGTCACGCCGCCCTAAGTGGCCCGTCTGCTCTCTAGGACAGCCTGGTGTACGTGCTCAGCCGGGAGCTGCACACCGTGGGCCAGCGCACACCCTCCAGCAAGCCCAGCATCAGCCTGTCCGCCCCCGACATCCTGCCCCTGCACTGCACCATCCGCCGTCACCAGGCCCCGGAAGGTGGCCAGGCCGAGCCCCGGCTCGTGCTGGAGCCCATCGCTGGGGCGCCGGTTTCAGTCAACTTCTCTGAAGTGGGGAGGAAACCCGTGGTGCTGCAGCATGGCGACCTGCTCTCCCTGGGTCTCTACTACCTGCTGCTGTTCAAGGACCCTGGGCAGGCGCAGCCGCTGCCTGCCTGTGCCCTCGCCCGTCTCGGGGCGGCGCCACAGAGCTGTAGGATGTGTGGTGCGGTGCTCAGAGCCCGCGGGGCTGCTTCCGTGCCTGCTGCTGTGGTCCGGAGGCGGTCACTGCTCCTGGAGTTTGAGCCGGACATGGAGGACACCCTGCTGCAGAGGATCATGACTCTGATCGAGCCTGGGGGTGATGACCACAAACTGACGCCTGCCTTCCTCCTCTGCCTCTGCATCCAACACTCTGCCACTCGCTTCCAGCCGGGGACCTTCAGGCACCTCCTGCTCAAGATCTCCAAGAGGGTGCGAGACACGGTCTGGGTGAGTAAGGGTCATGGCCTGTGTCTTGACAGGGTGTTGCTAGATGGCTGGGCTCTGCCTGCCAGGGCTGAAGGCCTGCTGCTGCTCTGCTGTCCTCACAGCCCTCAGGCTGGGGAAAGGGCTGGCTTCTCCATTTTCACCTTTTTCCTCAGCGGGCCACTAGGCTGCTCATTGTAGGCCTCAGTGTAGCATTTTGCCTTCAGAGTGAGTCTGAGCCCTCTAGACACTGCCCACGGGCTGAGTTTCCACCAGGTCAGTTTGGTGGTAAGGCCGCAGGCAGGCAGCAGGTGGCTGCTGTCACATTCCGTCCAGGTCAGGGCCTCACACCATGAGCCAGGAGAACTGGGGGCGGATGGGTGGGAGCCTCATTGGGGAGCCAGTCCTGTATATGTCATGGGATACTTAGCAGGGTCCATGGCCTCTCTCGCTACAGCCTGTCCCCTTCCTGGCCACACACATGAAGGAATCTTCCTGCAAAAGCCCA